>NW_020885036.1:278660-303111 GCF_003945725.1 Corapipo altera
CCCCAGACTGGCTGCAGGGCAGCACAACCCCAGCTGCCAGGCCCTGGGATGCCAAAGGCACTCACATAGGTCAGTTTGCAGACGGCGTTGGCCTTCACTGCGATGTTGTCCTGCTTCAGCTCCTGCTTGATCTCATCGATGCACTGCGAGATGTATTTGGCCTGAGGAAAACAAACAAACAAGCAAATGTGGGTTCCTTTACCAGCTCTGGAGAGGGGAGAAGCAGCAGAACCCAGCACCTGCAAGCACCAAATCTCACACACACACACAGTTCAGCACACACTCAGTTCTGATGGAACTACTTGTTAAAAAACCATCACAATTCTGTGACCAAACCAAAAGTGCACTGAGCCCTTTCTTTGGTGGTTTCCCTTCTCCTCCCCCTCCTTCACAATTACACTGCTCAGTCCAGAGCTCTGAATTCCAAAATTTGCAAAAATAAAGTTGTTCATCGGAGATTTGAGCACCAGGGGTCTGAACAAAGCCCAGGTCACCATTCCTGGAACGCTCCCTCACCCCTGTGGGATGCCAGAGAACCTGCTCACTACGTGACTACAAAAACCTGTGTCAAATGCTGTTAGTAAGCCCCACATTCCAGGTGACCGAGGAAGATATGCTGAGGTACTCCACTTTTGGGCACCCTGCACATGATGGCACTGCAGGGGTGCACCCACAACCATCCTCCTGCCTGAAGGGATACAGGTGCTCCTTGCCTTCCCCCCAGCCCTGCAGTTCCACGGAAAGTCATAAACCACACCCAGTTCATCTTAGTTGAGCCCTTTTGCCATTTACTCATTTTGATAATAACACTTATTTGTATGAATTTCTCAGCAATTCAAAGAGCCAAATGTCACAATGTTTACACTTAAATATTGGTCCTTTGTGTCTTTCCAAACAATCATATCTGTGCTTGTGGGAAGGATGTGGCAAACATGGGATTTAACAATATCTGCACAGATTTTACTTTATAAGCAGGGTTAGCTCAGCCAGAGATTCTTCCAGTTCACAATTAATTATGATTTAAGTGCTGAAGGTATCTGTTACAGAAAACATGAAAATTGAAATGCAGAGAAATAATCTCTTCTGAAAGCCACGTATGCACCAGGGCATTTCACATTCCACACAAATAAATTAACTGCCAGAGGAACCAGGTCAGAGGCAGACTACCTAATTCCCAAATAAAACCCTGCCTGAACACCACTACCTTCCACCAAAAGATATTTTCAACATACAAGTTGACTGGCCTGAAGAAATTTCAGGTATTCCTAAATGCCTGTATATGGGATAGAAATAGTATCTTTGCAATGGGAATTTTCACGTCAAGGGAGGGCACTGGAAACACCAAACAACCCTTTTCTCTACACGATTCCCACCCGTCCTCCTGGATACAGGTGAGTGGATCACACCTGCCAAGACTGGGGATTGCCCCCAAATGCTTAACAATGTCCAGGGGACTTCACCCAGAAGCAGAAGATTTGGGATCCTAAACCTGAAAGCGATTCAGGTCCAGACAATGCACACAGGACTTTAAACTCTTGAGCTTAAACTACAAAAACTTGAGAGCAGAAAATAAATACTTGAACAAAGATGCTGAAAGAGGGACTTACGAAACATGGAACTGATCCTCAAACACATTGTACCTGGCCTTGAATATTTCATGCTCCCAGAAGAGCACGCTGGAGCAGTGTCACAGAATCCTCCCCGTGTGGATCGTGGTGCCACATCCCGGGCAGCGAGGCCAGCACTGGATCTCAGTGCACAGCACTGACACAGGGGCTCAGTCCTCCTGGCCATTATCAGAAAGCCTCACTGTCTTTTCCCACTGGATCTATCCCCAAACTATTCAAATATGAGTTTAAGCTTCCTGGCAGCTTCTTTGGAGGTGAACAGAAACCACTGTGTGAGCAGGGAGGGGAAATAAAGATAACTAGATACAGAAAAGTTCAGTAGTGTGCAGCCTGGCACAGTGGAGTCACAGCCCCAGCATCCCCCAGACAAATCCCTGCCTACCCGTCAGTCCAACTTCTGCAAAAGTACATTACAGAACTCACAATCAGATCTGAGACCACAAAAAAAAAGGGATTATGAAGAGCAGAAAGAAGTCCTCCCAAAACAGCTGTACTTCAAATCCCAAACCACTACAAGGAATGACAGCCCCTATATATAGAAAGCTTTATAGGATCAGCAGGTATTAACTTTTTGTTAATCTGGTGGAGCAGCACTGCCCTGAGTGAGCAATATGAGGAAAACTGATCTATTTAGTCTCCCACTTAACTGTGAAGCCCAATCACCACACCCAGCCAGATTCACCTCCCCCATGAGCACGGAGGGAACACAGAGGCGGGAGAGGATCCTCAGTGAGGCTCTGCCTCATGGAACTGCTGCCCTGGGCACAGCCCCAGGCACCACCTGCACCAAAGCACTGACTGAGCCACAGCCTCAGGCCCCACTGCAGCTCCTGGTGGGGTCAGACCACCCGGAAAAGGGAGAACAACCAGCAGTGCAATAAGTGTTTGGGAGAACCCCCTACACACACACAGTTATATACTGAAGCAGGACAGAATCAGGACATCCTTCCCAGCACTGATTGTTTCTGCATAAATCCTTCTAATATAGGAATTTCCTGGTGTGGTAATTAAAAATAAATATTTCCCAGAATACCACTGGCTCAGTTTTTCCTTAAATGGTTTTGAAGTCCCATGAATCACAGAATCATTAAGGCTGGAAAAGACCTCCAAGATCACCACGTCCAACGCTTGTTACTGTTCAGCACTAACCCCTGTCCCCAGGTGCCACATCCACACGATGTCTGAACACTCCCAGGGGTGGTGACTCCACCACTGCCCTGGGCAGCTGTGCCAGTGCCTGACCACCCTCTCCATTGAGAAATATTCCCTAATATCCAATCTAAACCTCCCCTGGTGTAACTTGAGGCTGTTCCCTCTCCTCCTGTCCCTTGTTCCCTGGCAGCAGAGCCCGACCCCCCCCAGCTCCCCCCTCCTGTCAGGGGGTTGCAGAGCCAGAAGGTTCCCCCAGCCCCTTCCCCAGCTCCATTTCCTTCCCTGGGCACACTCCAGCCCCTCAGTGTCATGAGGGGCCCAGAACTGACTCCAGGTACAGCCTCACCTCATCGTTTATACTCACAATATTCATTATATTATCAATATATTTCTTAACTATTAATTTGTTACTAATCCTGTGGCACTGTAATTTGAAGTCTCCTCACACATTCCGGCCAGGGGACTGGGGAGCTCCTGAGTGCCAGCATTTACAGCCCTCTGGCCGTGCCCAGCCAGACAGCTGAGGGAGTGAGGCAGCTTTTCACTGGTGTGAGGAGCAGCAGAGCCATCAGGCACAAGGCCGGCAGCAGGGGCAGAGCTGGAGGGCTCTGAGAGCACAGCAGAAGGAGCTGAGAGGAGCTCTTTTATTCCTGCTCGGCTGCCAAGTGGGAAAGGAGCCTTTCCCAGCTCGGTGGAAAAGGCTCCTTAATGAAATGCTATAGCAACCACTGGGTGATTGTTCTCACTGCCATCCCCCCAAGCAGGAGCTCAGAACAGCCCGGAGCAGCCCAGCTAAAGCCGAGCACAGCTGCAGATGGGAGCTGAGATTACAAAGCTGAGCAAACAGCACGGCCACAACTGCACTGCTCAGTGCATTCCACCCAAGAGATGCTGTAGGCATTTTATAGCCATTAACAAGATACAGAAGCTGTTTTTAAAATAAGTTAAAATTCCTCAAGAATTCCAAGATCTCACCTTGAAAATATGTGCATTTAAATGAGTGTGAGTGCTAAAACAAAAAGGAAGGTATCATGAATCAAAGACACAGTCCCTTTGAAATGAAGGGAAAGTGGGTCATGGTAAGAAGCCAAAATGTCACTTTACAGGATTTTTCATTTCCCAAGCCATGTTTTTTGAATTAACTTTGAAAAACACTAAAACCTTATTCCAAGCTCGGGCCAAGACAGAACCTGGGGTTTACTGACAATTTCAGAGACATTCAGGAAAGACTCAATTTTTTCAAGCCATATGTGAACCAAGTTAAAAATCCCTAATCTGAACAACAATTACATTCCTAGGAAATGTGACTGTCCATGCTGTCCTTCCACCAGCTCATGAGAAGACACTGAAGTTGGAATGGAGACCACTGCAGAACCTTTCCTGCCCACTCAGGGTTACAGTCCAGCAAACCAAATGCACTTGATCTGAGATCAAACCTGTCACTCACTGCAACAGCCCTTCCAACCCAGACGGAAGAGCAAAATGTCAGTAAATATTATCCTTCTTTCTCTTGCTCTTTCAGGGTTAAATATAGTGTTTTAAGGAAAGGATTATTAACAGTGAATGCCACAACAAGCAAGGTATTTTCCAATGTAAACGTGTAATTACACCATTCTAAACCATAAAAGTTTGGAACAATTAGAACATAAAATTAAATAACAAGCATAAAATATGACGTTTCTTTTGTTTTAAACACTGTAGGATTTATCAGTTTTTGGTAAGACTTTGAAATGAACTCCATGAAATCACGCTGAGCACAAGCACATGATGATCTCACATGAGAGGAAGATCAACTTCCAGGAAACCAGCAACAACCACCCCTCCTTTTTCTCTCTTCTTTCTCTTTATAATAACCCTAAGAAACATTACCTGTGGGACACGGGCCATGTGACATGACCAGGATGCTTCACACCAAAGGCAGTTACACCCCAGACACCTCCTGGAGGTGAAGCAACTTTCAAAACTCGTTGGTGCCTCAGGCAGATCCTGTTACAGCTCAGCACAGCTCAGCACAGCTCAGCCTCAGGAAGAAGGCTGGGAAGAAATATGGATCACTTGCCAGGCTTCTATCAGGCCCCCCAAAAGCAGCACTTCATGCCAAACACCACTGAACTAGTCAGAATGTCTATACTTAGTGCTTGCAGTCCCTGGACATGAGCACTGTACCACGACAGCACAGAACTGATCAACTGAACTAACAGCCAAGAGCATGAAAAAGCAAAAGGTGCTGCTTTCCACTCACTGGAAAGCATCAGAAATCAACATATCAGATGTTAAGTAAAAATATTACATTGCTCAAATACTGGAGGAAAAGCTCTTTGGGAAAAGTAACAAGATCCTTTGTTAAGATTTCTCCATGGTTGGGTAGGAAGAGAATTCCAAGGGTGCTCCCACACACACTCCTCAGCCTCTCTCCAGCAGAGCCGTGGAGAGCAATGAGAACAGCCCAGAGCACGAGCAGTGAGTGGGAAAGTGCACTGAGCTCATTCCAGCCAAAGTCCAGCAGAGCAGAGGGCACCGAGTGCAAGAGCGAGCTCAGGAAACACAACTTGGAAGGCACCTTCCTAAAGCCAAGCTTATCTTTCACTCAGCTGCTGACAAACAGCGTGGCTGTACACGTTCCAGCACGACTGAGTTTGTCCTTGCTCCCCAGCTTTCCAGGGATTTATTCACCCATCCTGAGGTAAGGATGCCAGACAATGTGCTGTTCTCCTGGGTGACACACCCTGGAAGCACCAGGGTGAGCCTCTGCTGGGCCATTTGCAGCAGACTTCTTTCTATATTATTTATTAGAAACACGATGCATTACCCAGTGCCCCTTGTCCATTCCAACCACAGCGAGATCACAAGGCTCCTTGGCCAAACAACACCGAGGAAGGAATGCAAGAGGTCAATTTACAGTTTTTTGTTTTCCTTCTGTTTGCTGGAGTTATACATACCAACTGAAACCTGCCATGATGTATCCTAAACTGACCCATAAACCAAGAAAAACTTTGATCCAGAGAGACGCTGTGCAGGAGCTGTGCACCAGTTTCAGAGCAGATACCAAATCCAGACCAGCCACCACAGCCCCTTAAGGCACCACAAAACCACAGGTGACCTTCTGAACAGGTACATAACACAAGGGTTGCAGGGAAGAAACAGCTGCTTGTCCAAAGTGAATCAGAGCCAGACCCAGGCCAGCACATGCACCCAGACGGGCTGAGCACGGCAGCACCACCGCGTTCCTGGAGCACTGGGGTGTTCCAGCAATTCCCCATGGAAAGCTGCTTTTGGGTGGTCTATGGAATCCCAGACCAGGTCAGGCTGGAAGGGACCAGTGTGCGTCACCTGGTCCCACCTCCTGCTCCAGCAGGGTCACCCCAGAGCACATGAACTGTGTTCTGGAATATTCCCAGTGAGGGACACTCCACCCCTCCCTGGGCAGCCTGTTCAGAGCTCGGTCACTCACAGGGAAGAAGTTCTCCCTCCTGTCCAGCTGCAACCTCCTGGGCATCAGCTCCTGCCCGTTCCTCTCGTGCCATTGCTGGGCCCCCCGAGCAGAGCCTGCTCCATTCTCTGTCCCCTCCCTGCAGCCCCTGACACACCCTGGGGAGGCCCCTCCCAGTCTGCTCTGGATGCTGAGCAGCCCCAGCTCCCTCAGCCTTTCCTCAGGAGAGAGATGCTCCAGGCCAAAGGTAATTCAGTGTTTCACACAAAAAAGGATTTCAGAGCCATCCTGACCCCTCACGGGCAGGTTTGGCCAAGGTGTCAACAGTGAAGGGGGAACAGCAACCCCCAAACCCTGGTGTGAATCAGCAAACAGGTACCAGCAGCAGGGTCTGGAGATGGCCCTTAATTATCTCCAGAATGATCAGTCCCTTAATATAAATACATGTCCCATCTGATCACAGCATTTGTTAATTTAATTGCAGCAATTAAACAAATCCTTGGGGCCCTCTGCTGTCTAAACCATATCCAAGCAGACAACTTTTAAGAGAACTGCACCAGATAAAAGTGCAAATACAAGATGTACTCAAAGTTTTATTTTTACCTTACTTTGCAAAAAGCTCTGCAAGTGTTTTTACAGTAGATTTTTCAGCTTGCTCATTTCAGACATCCCTCTGTGCAGTTTCAGGCTCTGATAAAGTCAGGCTTCATTACAAGCACGTGCTTTGTTGGATGCATAGGAAACAGTCACTTCCTCCTAGGGAACTAAAGTAGCTATTGTTGCAGAGACTCAGCTGACTGGCATCAGTTCAGAGGGAAACATCACAAAAAAAGATGCTTAATGATGTACTAATACTATGTAAAAATGGAACACTGAAAAATTACAAAGCTGTAACAGCCATGAGAACTTTACAGTTATGGAAAGGTAAGGAGGATAATGAAGAAAAACACTGTTGGTGCCCATTGCTGACTGAAATTCAGCACAAATATTTGTGTCGTTAAAGTAAGTTTGTTCACTCCTCCCTGCTGTACAATCACACCATTCTCTCCAAACACAGGTACACTCTCCAGGCTGGAGCTGACTCAGTGATAGCTTGGAGTGATGGATTTTATACAGCCCTGCCATGAAGCCTGAGCCAACCAGGAGAAAGTTCCAACACTCCCACACCGACACCTCCCTCCATTTACACACCTTTTACCATGGGAATCTCTCAGTGGAAGTCCTCAGTTTTGAACATCTAGGTCATGACAGAAACAACAATATAAAAAGAAACAGCTAATCCAAAACCAGCACTGAACTCTGTGGTTTACAAACCCTGACTGCTCAGCAACTGAGGAGAGCTGGTATGACCCAAACATTCTTCCTGCCCAGTTACACTCAGGATTCAACAGGACTCACTTATTTGAGTTAATTCAGTTACTTCGAACATTTGCTTCTCATTTAAAAAAAGCACCTTTATGAGCTACTACCACCCCCACTAACCATGTTATTTTCTGCACCTTTTACCCTACTCCAATACCTTTATGCTTCCTGCCACCAGGATTTTAGCAGACTCCTCTTTAGATTAGGAAGCATTTCAACGATCAGAGGTTTTTAATAACCTAAGGAGCACAAACACTTCTTTGTAACTGGTCCCATGACTCTGTTCTGTCTGTAATGCTGCCCTTGCTGCTCTTTACACGGCACCAGGAACAGGACACATTTTCAGGAACACTCCCAAGTGAAAAATCTAAAGGTACTCTCCCTACACAAGTGTATTCTCTGACCCACACTGTGGAGGAAGAGCTTTTTAGTCACTTGAGTGGCCACTGATGACAGGAAATCACAAAAGGCCCCATTTTCTGTACTCAGCACTGGGACCAAGATGTGCATCAAAAAGCAGCAAATAAACAAGTCTCTGAACACGATCACGGTGCAGAAATGGAATTTATATCTGTATTGTACTTTGATTTTTTGGGCTGTTCCTTTCCTGGCCCCACTAAAGCCACAGTGTATGGCCACTCCATTCCTTAGGTAGCAGAAAGCTCTTCCCCTGCCCTGGGCCTGCACAATATTTACTTCCACACGTCTGGATCATTTCAAACCCTCAGCAGAGACAGCTACAAAACAACCTGGACTGGGAACAAAGCTATTAGCCCCACTTATGCCACAGCCAATTAAGTAATATTTAATACAGGAGAAAGCAAGAAGCTAATGAAAGGCAGCACTAATGCAAAGGCTCAGCAGCTCCTGCAGGGGAACAGAGCCACGCCTTGGCTCGTGTTCCACGCTCCAGGCCCTGTCCCTGTGACAGGGCAGGTGAGGCAGGACACTCACACATCCCAGATTGGTTTTTCCCCACTGGTGTGAGGTCCTTACCCAACCCTCTTTGTGTATTGTTTCTATTTCCGACTTTGTCTTTCCCAGTGATTCAAAGAATTAACAATAGCAACCCCAGAGCCACTCGAAAGTGGGTGGAATAATGAGCTCCCTTCAAAGATATTAACACACACAAGCCACACAGTAACTGATGCTGCAGAGCCTCAAAGAGTGTCTGTCAGCAGCCAACGGCACAGCCTCAGGCACCAACAGGCTTCTCAGCGTTCCTCAAAATTCCCTGAGCATGTTCCATCCCACATCCCTTGCCATTAGATCCTAATACTCCCCCAGTGGCCGGGGCCCAGAACCCACAGCATTAGAAGGCCTTTGGCCTCGCTCATGACAGGCTGGGCCCAGACTTCTGCCATGTTCAAAGATTTCTCAAAGCTCCTCAAGACATCACTTCATCTGAGACATGTCAGAGGAGAAGCTGAAGTGTGCACTGGAGCACAGCAGCCCTTTACTTAGAGGAATAAGTGTTTTTAACAACGCAAGTCCCCTGTCCTTAGGTAACCTGCTGCCAGGTTGGGAAGCCCAGGCTGAGCAGTGAAACATTTCTCTTCAGCATTATGTCAACGACTGACATTAATTTTTTTTCCAGCCAGAAGCACGGATCGCTCCTTTCGCTCTTCCAACTTGCTTCTGTACAAAACAGCTTCCTAAATGTAAACCAGCAACAAGATACTTATCACCAAACACCACAGAGAACAAAATGAATTTTTTAATATGCTTTTCCCTGAAAGGATCAATTAACAGAAACACAAAGGGTTGATCCTGGCACACAAAGCAGAGTCTGAGAGAAGAGGGAGGTGATTTTCTCAAGTTATGAGAGAAGTGTGCAGACATTTCATGCAGGACTTTTTTAATCCCTTCTCCCTCCAGAAGTGTCTTCCAGTAAATCAAAGACACCCGAAACAGAGGGCTATGGTCTGGACGGGACAAAGCACCTGATTAACATCTCTGTTTCTGTTCCTTTATCATTTCAGTTTTATAAAGGAGGCTCTCACTACAGCATCTGACAGGAGCTTCCTTGGTGGGAACAACCAATTTCTTAACTGCGAACACAAAACACTGTGCAAGAGCCAAACAGCATCACAGGATTATCCCACCCCTTATTTCACATTTAGGAGAACAGACAGCATCTATCAGTTTGGAATAACTTGGAAAAAATCCAGTATACGTCTAACAGCCTGGGGTTCAAGCTGAGTGTGCTGTGTAGCAGATCCATAAGGAGTAGGCACAAAGTGGGAGAAGTTACTCCATGGGGTACAAAACCATGAAAGACTCACAGCTTTCACAAGTAAAAGGATTCATTTTCCAAAAGAAAGGGAGAGAACGAGGTATTGGAAGTGAAAGTTGGGAGAACACAGCAGGATCAAGTTGTTCTTGGAATGTCTGGCTTTCCCTCAGACTTTGAACTGGCTCTGGGAAACACCACAGGGACTGAAGTGTTGGAAGGTAAACACGACGTGTCAAACCCAGGAAGGAGCTAATGCTGTTCTGCCACCTCATCCTTCCCCCTGGCCCATGATGCAGCTCCAGTATTCCCTGGAAAACTGGAAAATGCACAGAGTAAGTCTGCCCAGAACAGTGACTGTGTTAACCACCTCATCCCTCTCACCTCACAGCCTTCAGCAGCAGTGGTTTAAACTCAAAGTAACTGGCCCAGCCTTGGATACAGACCAGGAAGCACAATGGGAATGCCTCTGACAGGGATTATGTCCTGCAGAGAGGCTGGGAGCTGCAGGCCTCAGCACCCTCAGCTCCTCTGTGAGCTGAGCAGGACAGGGAATGTATCCATAAAGAGCTGTAGCCTCCCTTGGGTGTGAGATTTGGGGTCCCAGCAACACAGGGGGATCACAAACCCAAGAAGCAAGAGCACAGTGGGGCTGTCAAAGAGCTGCACCGAGGAACCCACGTGTGAGATGAGGGGAGAAGCACCTGGTCCATCCCCCAGTGCAAGCACAGCCTGGAGGGGACAGGGAAACACAAACCACTCACCTGCAGTGGGACCTGTGCAGGAAGGGCAAAGGAATAAACCTTCCTTGCCCACAAAGACAAGAAAAGTGATGGCAGATTTTTCTGTATGATTAAATTCCAAAAGACAAAACACCTATAAAATAACTAAATCAGAAACCAGAGCAAAAATCACACCTTCATTTCTTTGTGTTGTTTTCGTTTAACAACCACTGTCCTTTCCAGAGACAACTCTTCACAGAATAACTCCTGTTGAGCTGAGACCAACAGCCAACGTCCTCCCCAGCACACTGCTGTTTATTTAAAACAAATTTACTGTTCTGAATAGGACAGACTGTGTGTCTTAAGCTTAAACATTTATCCTTGAGACACACAAATGTTGGTTGAACAACTACATTCAGTACTGGAGCAACATTTAATAGATACAATGAACAATGGGAGCACTGTAGGAGAAAGAGGAAGAATTTTTGCAGCTACTTCCTCCAAAGGATAATTCTGATTTTGTAACATCACCTGAAAGTTAGCAAATGTCCCTGACCACTGCCTGGGAAGCATTTAATCCAGGCCCTAAAGCTCAACAGCAGGTTTCCAGCTGAGCCAGGAAAAGGCACAGTCCTGTGCTGTTTGCAGCCACTCCCATGGAATTAAGCAAACTCTTTGAAGGATTCCCAAACAGTCTGTGCCACAGAACACACACATTTCACCAGTGCAACATCTTAATGAGCTGGACACACCCTGAATTTGGGGGTTAATTTATGCTGTGCTCATGAGGATATAAAAAGGAATTATCCCTACAGTTATCTATTTTGAAATCTTATCACTTCTACTCCAAATTAAAGAGTTTAAAATGTATTGTAACAGACAACACTTTTGCTCTGACGTCACAAAATCCCAGAATGTGAATATATTGAGTAACAGCTTCCTTCAAATACACAGAGCCCTATAAAATTATCCAAGGAGTGTTCTTTCCTGACTCCAAAGGACACCAAAGCCAATGTATTTTAACCATTTCTTGTCACAGACTGAAAACAAGCTCGGAGTGGCTCATGATGCACAGGAACCTGCTCATTCTGCACTTGTGCTCTTTAGGAAGCTGTTTGTGACAGAACTGTTTTACAAAGGAGAACAGCACGTTCAATTCTTCTCAAACAACTGGGGCCACTGGTCCTGGACCAGCCTGGACCTTCATCAGGGGGATCCTCAGAGGTCTGAGAGTTGATGAAACATTTTCTGCCCTAAGCACAAAAGAATAAAGCAGGTTTACTAAAAGCAGCACAACACACAAACTGCTCTGGGGAGTACTCATAGCAACACAGCTCACCAGGGCCAGGTCTGGGGAGAGCATTAGACTCGTAACAAATCCGTACAGAAATGGTTTTTCCACTTCTCTGTCATGTTTCCCACTCTTTGCAGGGCAGTGTTTTCCTCTGCCACCAAACCAACACCCATAAATTTAACTTACACTAAAATAAACTTGATTCCATGATCCCGATGGGTCCCTTCCAACTCAGCATATTCTATAAAAAAATAGAAGTTTCCAAGTGTAACAACACCTTGTCCTGTGCACGAGGGACTTAAAAACCATTTGAGCAGTCCAGAGATTTTGAAAGTTCTATCTTGTGTTTCAGCCCAGCAGCATCAGCAATGAAAAAAACTGTTTTCCAAGTATTTAATCTAGCTACACGTTCACAACTTTTCCAGATGCTTTGGACAGCTGGTACCACTTGGATATTGTATTTGTATAAACAGACATTGTAGTCTTATTTTTTTCAGCCTGTTACTACCCAGAGCGACTCCCCGACACCCCAGAAAAGCCCAACTGTTACAACAGACATAAAAAAGCTTCTCTCAGGTGGTGATTTACTTGAAGATGAACATCAGTGACATCCTCAGTGCCCGTTACCTCCCAGTCACCATGTGACACCTCGCCGTGGAGTCTCACATAACACATTCTTGATGACTAATTATTTCACCTATACTAATTTCCTGATCACGTGCCTCTCATACATGAGGGATAACAGGCCAACACACACAACTGATTGCTGCTTAGAAAGAGCTCTGAGAGAAGGACATTCCAGTCAGAAGATGCACAACATGAATAACCTCAAAGCTGAATTATGACTGAGCTCAGCCCTCCAGTAGATCAGCTTCATGATGAAGAATATATAGTTGCCTGCACGTGACTGTAGGGCTGTGGAGGAAGGAATTCCTCTATATTATTCCTCTATATTCTTCATATACGTGTGTGTATGTGTATATATATATATGTACAGCAGGGATCTCAACGCCACAATACCACACTAAATGGGAAGGCGAGCACTAAGCGTGACCCTCCCTTGTGAAGTTTCGTGCTCTCTCCCAGCCTGTCCCTCCGTCCCCACACCCCGGCGTCACCTTCCTCCTTCTGATTCCCGCTTCCCCCTTCCCCGAACCCACACCCGCACCCCAGACACGGCCCCTCCGGGCAGCGAGCGCGACACCCCCGGCCCGGCCCTCACCTCGTCCTCCTTGTGGTTGCGGATACCGCGCACCAGGTCCTGCAGGTTCTTGTCAAACATGCGGTCGATGCTGCCCTTCACCATCTTCAGCGCCATGGCGGCGGCGGGGCCTGCGCCGGGCTGAGGGGGCCGGGCCCGGCCGGGGTGGGGGGTGGGGGGGGCCGCCGCGGTGCTGCTGCCGCTCGGAGCCGGGTGCGAGCAGCCGTGCTGGAGGCTCACATGCCGGGGGGCTCGGAAGGGCTCGTGGGCGCGGGCAGTGCAGCCCCGGCGGGCGGGAGGGCGGGCAGGGCAGGGGCGGCCCCGGCCGTGGGCACAGCTCCGGGCGGCGCTGGGCTCCGGCGCCGACAAAATGGCGGCCGGTCAGCTGAGGGCGAGGCCACGCCCCCGGTGCGGCCCCGCCCCCAGCGGCCCCGCCCCCCGCCGGCTCAGTCAGCCGCGCCGCGCTCTCTGCCCCGCCCACTCCACTCAGGCCGCGCCCACGCGTGTGGCCCCGCCCCCAGCGGCCCTGGCGCCCCCGCCCGGCTCCCCGACCTCCAGCCGCGCCCCCCGACCCATGGACACGCCCCTGCGGCAAGGACACGCCCCCCGCTGGGCGGTCACGCCCTCTCGCCCCGCCCCTGCCGGCTCTGCCCGTCTCGCCCCCTCTCTAGACACGCCCCTGGCCGCCCTGGCCGCGCCCCTCTCCCACATCACCACGCCCCATAGTCCGAGGGCAGCTGCTCAGCCCCGCCCACTCCATTTGGGTCACGCCCCCAAGTCATCACGACCACGCCCAAGACCGACTGGCCCCGCCCCCAACACCTCCTGTCCAGGGCCCTGCCCGCATGGCCACGCCCCCATAACAGCCCTCCACCTACACATCGCTCATCAGTCCCGCCCACTCCAATTAGGCCACGCCCAGTCCACCTGGCCGCGCCTTCGCATGGTCACGTACCACAGCCCACCTGGCCACGCCTCCTGCACGTATAACCACGCCCCCGAGCCTGCCCCGCCCACCGCCCTGATCTCCAGTCCCTCCCACTCTGACCAGGCCCCGCCCACTCCGCTCAGGCCCCGCCCATCGGAGGCACAAGGTCCGGGGGGTCCCGCCCTCCCATCCCATGAGATGGGAGCGACAGCAAACACCGCCCTATAAAGGAAAACCCCAACACTCAGGAAGCGCTTGGAGCGTTTAATGAGGTGCGGGACCTGGCCAAGAGGCCCGTGGGGTCCTGGGCTGGGTGAGGAGGAGCGTTGGCAGAGGGGCGGGGGGTCCTGCCCCTTCCTCAGCCCTGAGGGGCTCCCCAGAAGTGCTGTGTTCAGGTCTGGGCTCCTCTGGACAAGAAGGACATGGAGCTCCAGCGAGTCCAGTGAAGGCTGTGAAACACTGAATTACCTTTGGCCTGGAGCATCTCTCTCCTGAGGAAAGGCTGAGGGAGCTGGGGCTGCTCAGCATCCAGAGCAGACTGGGAGGGCCCTCCCCAGGGTGTGTCAGGGGCTGCAGGGAGGGGACAGAGAATGGAGCAGGCTCTGCTCGGGGGGCCCAGCAATGGCACGAGAGGAACGGGCAGGAGCTGATGCCCAGGAGGTTGCAGCTGGACAGGAGGGAGAACTTCTTCCCTGTGAGTGACCGAGCTCTGAACAGGCTGCCCAGGGAGGGGTGGAGTGTCCCTCACTGGGAATATTCCAGAACCCTCTGGACACAATCCTGTGCCGTGTGCTCCGGGATGGCCCTGCTGGAGCAGGGAGGTGGGATCAGGAGACCCACAGTAGTCTCCTCCAGCCTGACCCATCCTGAGATTCTGGGATTCATCCCCACCTGTCACTGCTGCCCTTGGCCCCACAGGTGCCTCCCTGGGGACATGGAGCCCTCCATGGGGATGGGATCCTTCCATGGGGATGGGATCCCTCCGTGGGTAAGGGAACCCCTCCATGGGGCTGTGGGTCCTCTGTGGGGTTGAGGGTCCCTCCATGGGGACAGGGATCCCTCCATAAGATTGGGGATCCCTCCGTGGGGATGGGGGTTCCTCCATAGGGGTGAGGAACCCTCCATGGGGATGAGGGTCACTCCATGGGTCTGCAGGTCCTCTGTGGGGTTGGAGATCCCTCTATGAGGACAGGGATCCCTTCATGGGGATGGGAGTCCCTGCATGAGAATGGGAATCCCTCCGTGGGAGTGGAGACCCCTCCATGGGGCTGCAGGTTCTCTGTGGGGCTGATAATCTCTCTGTGGGGCTGGGGGGCCCTCATGAGGTTGGCAGTCCCTGGGATGGGCTGGCAGAGCCCCCCTCTCCCCCCTGCCCCTGGGTGTCGGCAGTGGCTGCACAGCCGAATTTTGGCCGTGTCTTTAGGGGGCTGCAGCTCCTCCTGCCACCCCCGGGCACCCTCTGCCCCCAAATGCCATCACCCCCCGGCCCGGGCGGGCAGTGTCACTGTGGGGGGAGCTGGGACAGCTGGTGGGTGACCTGGTGGGTGACACGGGGCCTCGTGGGTGCCACCACACGGGTGGGCACGGAGCGGGCAGTTTGTCTTCTCCCGCGTCCCAAACAGTCCTGTCCCCTCCCCGGGCTGTCCCACGGCGGGGGCGGTGCCAGGGACGGGAGAGGGGGAACAAAACAGAGAGGAGCCGCTCTCCCACCCCACCTTCACCCCAGAGCAGCATTCCAGCGTCTGGGAAAGGAGGGGAACAGAGAGGAGCCTGCAGACAGAAAGGAGCCGTGACCTTGCCAGGATCCACCTGGGACTCTGAGCCGCTTCACCACGGGGGAAGGAAAAGGATCGCTGGTGCTGCCAGAGGTTTTCCCTTTGTTCTCTGCCCTCAGTCCCGGCCCGGTTTGTGTTGGCGCCGGGCAGGAGCAGAGCCCAGGGGTGGGTTCTGTTCAGGAATAGCTGCTCCCAGCAGCCCCCACACGGACGGTTCCCTTTCTAAGGGAAAAAGGGAAAGGGAAGAGTTATTTTCATGGGAGTCCTTGAGGTGTGGAAAACATCCAGGTACGAGGGTGAGGAGGTGGGCTGGGAGTGGGTAGCTGTGCTCCCCTGCACTGCCCCCTGCCTCTGCTGGCGCTACCCGACGAGGGGCTCCCCAAAAACCTTGGGAAAAGCCCTGGGATTGCCCCAGCCCACTGTCACACTGTCACTGTGTCACCAGGACAGGGCCAGGCAGGGAAGGCCAGGCTGGGGGTGCAGCACCCAGGGCATGGGGAACACCTACAGGTGACTCCACCCCTGCAGACTGAGTTCCCAAGGATTTCTCCTCCTGACTTGGTTCAGCCTTAAAACTTTCATTTGGGACAGGAATGACTTTTTCTTCCTGCAGACCCTGGAGAGTTTGAGGGGGTTCCTTTACACCACCTTTAACAGGGAGCAGGGCTCTAACCCCCGTCACTGCCATTGGTGAATCCTAAACCTTCAAAATTCCCAGCTTTCCTTAGCTAATTCCTAAAGCTTCAAATTCCCAACTTGGCATAGGTAATAACTAGAGCTTCAAATTCCCAGGTTTTGTCTTTCCTGGCTTTTGCAGCTCAGATTTATTTTTTTTAATATATAAATGATGCCACCTCCTGTTTTTCCCGTTGTATTTTCCCAGGGAACATTCCCAGGGAAGGAACTTTCCTGCTCCAGCTGCATCTCCTGGATGGATCCCTAAGGAATGCTGTGCCATGGGAGAGCTCTGAGAGGAGCTACTGAGTCCCAGTGTGGGTGGGAAAACAAAATCCCGACCATCACATCCCTGATGGAGCTGCTGGTTTGGGCCTGATCCTGCTTTTCCCCCATGGCAGCACTTCCAAGAGCTTTCTCCCCATTCCTGGCACTGGGAACACTCCAAGGGTTTCACATCCTGATGAGGTTTAACAAGGTTTTACTCGGTTACATTAATTGTGATTTTTGTGTAAAGGGTTCTGGGGGGAAAAAGTGTGAAATTGGGGCTGTTCAGCATCTGAGGGTCCAACTGAAGTACCTGTTCTGAGGTGCCCACGCTGGGCTGCCCCGTGCCCAGGTGCCCATACTGGGGTCCCCTGTCAGGGGGTGCCTGTGTTGGAGGGTCCTCACCAGGATTCCTGTGCCGGGTGCCCCTCCTGGGGTGCCCCATGTTGGGGTGTCCTTGGTGGGACACCCAGGGTGGGGTGACTATGCCAGGGTGCCCTGTCCCCCGGTGACACCACGGGGGTGCCCATATTGGGGTGCCCCCTTGCAGTCCCCAGACTGCAGTGCCTGTGACGGGACGCCTGTTTTGGGGTGCCCACATTGGGTTGCCCGTTTTGGGGTGCCTGTGTTGGAGTGTCTGTGTCGAGATTCCCATGTCAGGGTGCCCTTATTGGGGTGCCCGTGTCCAGGTGCCCTGTGCAGATGGGACAGTTGGGGATATGTGACCCTGGGAAGGTGACACTGGGCCTGGCTGGTCCAGCATCACAGTCCTGAGTCACCCCAAAACAGGGCACCCCACCACGGGACCCCAATGTGGGCACAGGAATCCCAGCAAGGGCACCCCAAAATGGGCACCCCAATATGGGCACCTGAGTATGAGGAACTCCAGCATGGGCACCCCAAGATGGGCACCCCACCAAGGGCATCCTGTCATGGGCACCTCAGTTTGGGGATGGCAATATGGGCACCCCAATATGGGGCACCCAGGCACGGGTCACCCCAACACAGGCACCCCAAAATGGGCATCCTGTCACAGGCACCTCAGTTTGGGCACCGCAATATGGGCACCCCAATACTGTCACCTGGGGACAGGGCACCCCAATGCAGCCACTCTGACCTGGGGCATCCCATCATGGGCATCCCATCAAGGACACCCCAACACGGGGCACCCAGGCAAGGGTCACCCCAGCACGGGCACCCCAAAATGGGCATCCTCTCATGGGCATCTCAGTTTGGGCACCCCAATATGGGCACCCCAGTACTGTCACCTGGGGACAGGGCACCCTGGATGTCCCATCAAGGGCACCCCAACATGGGCACCCCAGCAAAGTCCCCTGAGCACAGACACACCCTCACAGACCCTGTCACGGGCACCCCAATACGGGGCACCCCAATATGGGCACCCAGCACGCCCCTGGTGCCCGGGCCGGCAGGGAGGGGCAGGGCCGTGCCGTGGGGTGGTGGCACCCCGATCTCCAGGGTGACGCCCTGGGTGCCCTCGGGCGGGCGGTGGGTGAGCCCTGCCCGCCCCTGCCCCCCGTTTGGGGCCGGGTGCCGGGGTCGGGGTGCCCCGGGGGGGGGCCGGGGCGGGGGGCCCCGGGGGGGGGGCCCGGGGGTGGGGGGCCCCGGGGGGGTGCCGGGGTCGGGGGGCCCGTGTCTCGCCCCCGCCCGTCCCCGCGTGTCCCCGCGAGGTGGCGTCGGTGGCCCGGGAGAGCGGGGGGGACACGCGGGGCCCGTGTCGGGGCAGGGACCGACCCGCGTTCGGGCCGGGGGTGCCCCGCGAGGGGGTGAGGGCGGTGGGTGCTGAGGTGAGGGGAGCCCCGGGGGTGGGTGAGCTGTGGCTGCCCGGGGGTGACGGTGATGGGTGACTGGGGGGTGGTCGGTGGGGTCTGGCTGGGGGTGATGGGTGCCCCACATTTGGGTGGGGGTGGTGGGGGCTCACGGTGGGGTGATGGGTACCCCATCGTTGGGTGATGGGTGCCCATGTTTGAGTGATGGGTGCCCCGTGTGTTTGGGTGATGGGTGCCTGGTTTTGGGTGATGGGTGCCCGCTTTTGGGTGATGGGTGCCTGTTTTTGAGTGATGAGTGCCCCGTGTGTTTGGGTGATGGGTCAGTGGTGTCTCATTGGGGGTGATGGGTACTCATGTTTGATTGATGGGTGCCTGTTTTTGGGTGCTGGGAGCCTATTTTTGGGTGATGGGTGCCCCGAATCCTGTCCCACTCCCCCTCCGTGTGTGGGTGGCGGGTGAGCTGTGGGCACGGCTGGTGTCCCCGTGTCCCCGTGGGCCTGGCACGGGGCGGGGCACGGGGCCAGCTGGCCCCGCAGGGACAAGGGACCCATTGAGGAGCTCCAGCTCCGTGTGCCGCGGGTGCTCCAGGCCCTGCGGGGGGGTCGGGTCTGGCCCCGCTGCATGGGCAGCTGGTGCTGCAGGGTCCCCTCGTGCCCACCCACCCAGAGCCTTCGTCCCCCTACTGTCCCCACGGGAGTGGGGATGGAGCCTGAGGATCAACCCCCGGAGCTTCCTGCTTGGAAACGCCACGGCTGACACCGGGCTTGGAATTGCTTCCCAACAAAGCCTCATGGGAGTGGGCCCAGCCTGGCGAGAGGGAAACTGGGAAGAGCCCACTGGAGGGTGGGAAGAGCCCAGAGCCTGTGGGAAGCTGGGCACTGTGCCTTCCTCTGCCTGTGAAACATTGCTGGGGTGCCCCCAGCCCCACCTGCTCCAAACACTGGGGGCAAAGAGGGGGACAGAGGTGGGAGGCAGCAGCAGGGACCCCCAGCCCACCCCCAGGACCTGCTTTGGCCTCACTGTCCCTCTGCAGGGGCTGGGGGGGCAGAGGGTCCCTGCGTGGCTCCAGGGGCTCTCTGGCACTGTGGGTTTGCTGTCACACAGCAGGGCTGCAGCACCGGGGGCTGAAGCTCCAGCAGAGCCTAAAAGGACCAGTCTGGGATTGCTTTTCCTTGGCAAAGCAGAGCTGACAGGAACCTGCAAGGGCTGGGTGGGAGGGAACCACTGTGTTCCACTGGGAACATTCCCAGTAACTTCCATGGGGTTCGGGGCTGCCCCAGGGATTTGTGTGCCGTGAGCTGTGCCCGGTACAGCAGCTCCCCCTGGATTTGTCCATCTTGTTCCCTGCTGGATCTGGGGCTCTGGCTCCCCTGGGAGGGGATGGTGGCAGCAGCAGCCACACCTCAGCGGGGAGAAAAGCCCCAAACTGGGCTCAAATAGTGGCAGGACCAGACTGGGGACACTGACAACCAGGATGGGATTTATCCTGCCTGGATCTCCACCAGCAGCAGCGTGGCCACAGCACTTCACCCACCCCTGGGCCTCAGCACCAACATCTCCTGCATCCTGAGAGGGAACTGTTGCATCACTTTGTTGTTGTGGCAACTGCAGGCAGAGCATTCCCGGGGAGATTTGGCCCAGGGAGCTACTGGGATGGACGGAAAGGACAAATGCTGCTCCCTCATGTGGAAGGGAATTCCATGGTGCAGTGCAGGTTGGACCCCAGGAAATTCCAGTGGGGGTGCTGCTCCCTCATGTGGAAGGGAATTCCATGGTGCAGTGCAGGATGGACCCCAGGAAATTCCAGTGGGGGTTGGAGAAATGCTCGGGGGTTGTTCCGCAGGAGGGGAAGGGAGGTTGTGCATGGCTTGGCTGGTTTGGGGTGTCAAACCTCCTACCTCATTCCACAGGACCACCAAAAGGCCAACAGGGATGGAAATGTGCAATTCCAGCTGGGGTTGAACAGCTGAATTCCATGAAATGAGGTGTGCGGAGCCTGGGGTTTATTGGTCCTGCCATGAAACAGTGCCCCAAAACTGGGCTTTGGGTGGCACAGGGAAAACCATCCCTGGGAAGCCCAAATTAGGAATGAACAGGAAGGTGTGGGCACCCAGGGTTAGGGGAGGCTTCTGCACAGCTGGGGCACCAGGGTGGGGGGTTGGAGCAGGGACCTGCCCCCATCCCCGGGGCTGTGGACCCCCAGCATCCTGCCCTGCTCCTACAGAGGCTCCAGTTGGGATATTTAATCCCATGGGAACAGACCTGCCTGCATTAACCTGCCTCGTGATTCCGACTTGTTGTTGTCAACTAAATTGGGTCAGCACTCCAGACGAGACACTGCTGAGGGGGAGGATTCTGGAGGAGCTGACGGGCACCTCGAGCCCCTCACCCAGCACAGCCCCACCCTGGGCCGAGCCCTCGCCCTGCCCGGGGGGTTGATGGCCCCGGGAGCGTGGCAGGAGCTGACCCTGCATCCCGAGGGGAATAAACCAGTGTGGGATGAGCTCCAGAGGTGCCTCAGCACATGGCTTGTGCAGAGAGTGCTTGGAGCATCGTTTTTCCAAGGATTCCTTGGGGCATTAGTGCCCTCCTTGTCCTCCAATGCCCCCTGCAGCCAGGAACCCCGTTCTGGGGATCCCCGAGGGGATGTGTGGGAGCAGAGCTGGGATGTGGGAGCAGTGGGGCAGGAGGGGCTGTGCCAGCTGCCTGTGAGCCCCTGAAGGGCTGTGCAACGCTGTGCTGGGCACCCACCAGGGCAAAACCCCTTCTCCAGCCCCCCAGGATCACAGCCAGGGAGCTGTGCATTCTCACTCCTCCCTGTCCAACCTGCTTCACTTGGTGGTGGCAAAAACAATTCAGCTCTGAATTGTTGCAGCCCAGAGCCCAGAGCTGCAGCAGGGTCAGCACCCCAGGGAGGACATGGGCACCTCTCACTCACTCTTGTGAGTGGCTCTCACCTCTCACAAAGCTCCTCACCAGCAAAATCCAAGAACTGGTGATTTGGGAGCGGATTCTTGACACTCTGGAGGGGCTGATGCTGCAGGTCACTGGTGTCCCTGGGAATCATCAGCCCATGGAGCCCTGGCAGCTCCTGGAGGGTCCTGGCAGCTCCTGGAGGGTCCTGCTGCAGAGCTGAGCTGCAGGGGAGCACAGGGACAAGCACAGGGCTGAGAGGGAAAAGAATTCTGGAATGGTTTGGATGGGAAAAGACCTTAAAGAACACCCAGTACCACCCCCTGCCATGGGCAGGGACACCTTCCACCATCCCAGGTTGCTCCAAGCCCTGTCCAAGCCCCTTGGACACTTCCAGGGATGGGGCAGCCACAGCTGCTCTGGGCAACCTGTGCCAGGGCCTCCCCACCCTCCCAGGGAAGAAGTCCTTCCCAATGTCCAATCTAAATTTCCCCTCTTTCAGATTAAACCCATTCCCCCTGGTGCTGTCACTACAGACAAAAAGGAAGTCCCTCTCTAGATTTTCTGTAGGTCCCCAACAGACCCAAAGCCCCAGAATCTCAGAGCAGTCCAGGGGCACAGGTTGGCTCCCAGCTCTCGGGGCCTCTCACATCTCTCAGGGGCCAGTTGAGCTTCTTGAACCGGCAGAAAACAGGCCACTGCCCTTCCTCACTTCCCTCTCTTCTCCCTAATGGAAAACTCAGATAAATCAGTGAGAAAAGGATCTCCTGCTTCGGGCAGGTGCTTCAGAAATGACCCACTCACTGCTACCTGCCAGGAGCCATCCGTGATGTCCCGAACTCCTGCATGGCAGCCAGGTGGCTGGGACTGGGCTGGATCTACCTGGGAAATCCTGGAAGCTTCCATTGCTCTTTATTAGCAGCCCAGGAGCCTTCTTGGGCCACACAAGAACTTGGACGACAAAGTGATTAAAGACCAACCTAACGAACTCAAAGAGAATTCTTTAAACGGAGCCCGCTGTGCCTCGGAGAACTCCTGCCATGTCTATTTATTTAAATTTAATGGAATTTTTGTGGTAAGCTAATTAAAAATGAATTGATTATTTAAGAGGCAGTCAGAGCAGTTTAAGCACTGCTGACTTGATGATTTTAGTGTTTTCTTTAGAAAAGCTTTCCTAGTCATGGAGCTTTCTGCACGTACGGGCATTTGGGGGGGGAAGGATACAAAGAGAAGAGTGGATGAGTTTGGAGGCATTTCTGGATGAGGGAGCAGCTGTGGGGACAGGGACAGGGCTGTGGGGCATGAATAGGGACATGGCTGTGGGGACAGGGACAGGGCTCTGAGGAGAGGGACAGGGCAGGGACATGGTTGTGGGGACAAGGACGTGGCAGTGGGGACAGGGACATGGCCGTGGGGACAGGGACATGGCCATGGGGACAGGAGCAGGGACATGGCTGTGGGGACAGGGACATGGCCGTGGGACATGAATAAGGACATGGCTGTAGGGACAGGAGCAGGGACATGGCTGCGGGGACAAGGACAGGGCTGTGGGGACAGGGACCTGTCCCAGCCCATGGCCCTGTCACAGCTGTGTGAGTGCCCCAAATAACCAGCTCCTTGTCTCCATGGAAGGCAGAGACTCGTCAGGAAATGCGGGTGTTAAATAATGTACCAGCTCCTTTCTGGGAATATCCTGCTCTGCTCCGGAGGCATCTCAGGCACGGGGCACCCCCTCCCACAGCACCCGGAGATGGAGTCCGGCAGCCCAGACTGTGCCCCAGCCACGGTGCCAGTTCTCAGACCAAATCCGGGGTGTCCCCCTGCCCTGCCAGGGTGCAGGGAGCCACATCCCAAAGGATTTGCAGAGGCCCCATGGAAGCAGGCGGCTCTGCCTGGCCCCGGAGCCTCATCCCAGCACAGGAGGGGACGGGATGAGACCCCACTGACACAGGGGCACCCTGGGCTGGTGCCAAAGCCCGGCTCAGTGGCCCCCAACAGCCGGCACGGTCCTGGCTGGAGCACATTCAATCCTGTCCCTGTGCCCCAGGGCAGGGTGGCATGTCACCCAGATGTCCCCACACCCCAAGGCAGGGTGGCATGTCACCCAGATGTCCCCTCGCCCACAAGGCCCCGGAAGAGGGCAATTCTCACCCAAAAGGCCGGGAGGGAGGAGGCTCCACCCGATTTAATGGCCCATCTGGGCACCTATAGACATGCAAAGGCCATCGCCGCTCCGGCGGTGGTTGGCACCTATAGAAATGCAAACCTCTGTCCCGGAGCTCCTGCCGCGACACTGCGGAGCTGCGGGGCGGTGTCGCAGCTCCCGGGCGGTGTCACAGCTCCCGAGCCCACCCAGGGCACTGCCCAGCGTGGTCCGTGCCCAGCCCTGGGGTGCCCCAGTGCTCCTGCCAGGTTACCCCGGGCTGTAGGGCTGTAGCACCCCGGGCAGCACCTACATCTGCTGTGCTGGGTGTCTGCAGCCAGCGGACCCGCCGCCGTGTCCCCCTGTCCCCGTGTCCCCAGCAGACACACCGGTGCACACACGGGGCTGCCTCGGGGCCAGGCCATGGCTCAAGGCCATGGCTCGGCTCTGCCACGGGCTCTGGATGCCCCATCCCAGGAAAGCTCCTCCTCCGAGCTGTGCAGAGCCCCCGACACCAGCCTGGCACCCTCACCTGTGTCACCCACACGCCACACACACACCCTGCCTGTGCAAACCTCCCGTGTCCCTTGGGCACAGACTTTGCACCAGGGGCCACGTGGGCTTGGGTGGTTCTTCCAGTGAACTGTGAACCTCACACGGGAGTGCCAGCCCGGTGTCATCATGTATGTGCCAGCCCTGTGTTATCATGTGTGTGCCAGCCCTCTGTCATCATGTGTGTGCCGGCCCTGCACCCTCACACGTGTGTGCCAGCCCTGTGCCATGCCACAGGTGGGTGTTCCAGCCTTGCACAGCCCTTGGGCTCTGTGTTCCACCCTCACCCTGTCACATGTGTGTGACACTGCAGCCTGTCCCTCTCCTGTGCCCACGTGCCACCCTCACGCGTGTCACACACGTCACACTGCAGCCCATCCTGCTCC
>NW_020885036.1:303121-303438 GCF_003945725.1 Corapipo altera
TGCCACCCTCATACATGTCACATGCATGTCACACACATGTCACACACATGTCCCATCACAGCCCGGCCCTCTCCCATGCCCATGTGCCACCCTCATACATGTCACACACATGTCACACACATGTCCCATCACAGCTCGGCCCTCTCCCGTGCCCATGTGCCATCCTCATACATGTAACATGTATGTCACACGCATGTCACACCCAGCTCGGCCCTCTCCCGTGCCCATGTGCCATCCTCATACATGTCACACGCATGTCACACGCATGTCACACCCATGTCACACCCAGCCCGGCCCTCTCCCGTGCCCATGTGCCA
>NW_020885036.1:303838-324710 GCF_003945725.1 Corapipo altera
CCCCCCGGCCCGGCCCGGCCGCCGCACCCCGCCCCGGCCGGCCCCTCTTAGCATGGTGCGGGGCCGCCGCCGCCTCGTCCTCCGGCTGCCGACATGGGCGAGAGGCTGGAGCTGCGGCTGAAGTCGCCCGTGGGAGCCGAGCCCGCCGTGTACCCGTGGCCGCTGCCCGTCTACGTGAGTATGGCCCGGGCCCCGCACCTGCCCTGTCAGCGCCCCCCGGCCCTGCCCCGGCCGCGGCTCTCGCCGGTCGCTCCCCCGTCCCTCGGGCCCTTCCCGGGATCCATCGGGATGATCCCCCCCTTCCCTCGGCCGGGATGATCCCCCGGGGTCGTCCCCCCCCCGCCTCTTCCAGAGCCCCGGCCCCGGGTGCCGCCGCCGCTCGCCCTGGAAGTCAAATCCCCGATTTCATTTTATAATTGGTTGACTAAAACCGAAGGGCGGGGAGGAGGAGGACTGGTTAATGAAAAGTTTTCGTGTTTTCCCTTGAGCTGGGCTCGTGTGGCCGGGTAATAACCGGGGGCTGCTCGGAGCCGGGCTGGGAATGCGGGGATTCCGGCCGGGCAGCGGCGCTGGAATGATGGGTGTTCCCGGGTGGTCGCGGGGACCCCCGGGAGCAGCCGCAGGCTGGGAATGAGCGGCGGCGAGCGCTGCTCGTGGGTCGGGAGCCAGCGCTGGGTGTCACGGGCTGCTGCCAGTCCCCCCTCCGGCCGTGCCCTTGGAGCTCCCCTTTTTATTTATGCCCAGCTCCATTCCGAGCCAGCCGCAGCCCTCGTGCTCCCAAATAAAATGTCACTTGTCCTCGCTTACTTATCCAGCCGCGTTTTTCCCTAACTTGCCCGACTTTGCGCCGAGCCCGGGCGAGCGATGTGTGACCTTGATAACAATGTCCACGTTCGAGTTAGTGACAATCCCACGGGAGCCGAAAGGCTCCGGAGGGTATTTTTGGATGCGTGTAGGCTCCCTATCAACCCCCGAGCGGTTTTTCGCCCCGCTTGTTGCACCTTAGCGAACAGTTCGTAAAGGAAAAATCCCCCCGCGTATTTTCCCCTGGCCCGAGCACTGTTGATTATCCCTGTGTTCCAGGCTTTGCTGCGGTACGTGAGAACACGCCGGGACACACGGGCTGGGGCAGCTGATATTGCTGGTGTTGTTGCTCTCTTGGCAATCGCGAGGCGCTTGTGTGCGAACGATTAGAAATATCTGGCTCGTGTCAGGGGAGATGGCTGCGGGCTCGATGAGCCCTGCGGAGCTGCCGCCGTATCCCTGCCCTCCCGGACAGGCTCCGTGCCGGCTGTTGCCGTGTGTGCGGGGCCGGAGCCCGGCGGCGCTGGCGGAGGCAGTTTTCCTGTTTCCCTGTCAGCCGTGTTGGCGGGCGCGCGCTCTGCTCAAATTGTCAGAAACTGAAAGTACAGCGATGACCGGTTCGGGTTTTTCTGCCCGTCGCCAAATATTAACTCCTGTTCCCTCGGCAGGTTGTGCGAGGCAGAGGTTAAAGATTACATAGGATAGGGGTTAATCTGAGAGGGAGGGATGGTTTTCTGTCTTTTCACAAAGATCCCTACAGGCTTAAAAACCGAAAAACCGACCCCACACCCCCCTCGCCCTTTATTTTAAGGGTGAAACGTGTGTTTTGCAGCATGGGAAATGAGGATTTGGTTAATTCAGGCGAACTTGAGCAGCTGGTTCTGAAGATGGCAGAGCACACAGAATTTCTTTCCCAGGAGAAAAAGAAATTCTGGGGAATTAATTTCTTCCCCTTAACCAGAAATGCAGGGGGGGTGATCCCCATGTGCCGGGAAACACCTCAAACCTCCTGCCCTTAAAGTGTCCCCTTCCCACTGCCAGCTTTTCCACAGTCATTCACGAGTGCCTGGTTCATCTGGAGCCCACCGATGTCCCTCCCTGCAGCTCTGGGGTCGGGCTGCGTGCGGGGACACGCGTGCTCCGGGTGAACCCTGGAGCTTTGGGAGCAAATCCCTCTGCCCGTGGCCTGCTGACATTGTGCTCTGCTGAACTGCAGACGTGCTTCCCCGGCAGCACCGAGGCGGTTTGGTTTGAGAGCTCGGCTCTCTTTGACGTAAGCACAACATTTCTTAGTTTCACCACTCGTGCTGCTGTGTGGTTCTGAGCGAGCAAGGTGGGATACCTGAGTGGGGGGGAAACATGCTTCAGGTGGTTTTATTTAGCAGCGTTCTTGCTGTTTCCTGTTGGAAGTGAGGTGCGTTTTCCAGAGGGAGCTGGAGGGGAAGCTCAGGGTCCTGGAGGGTTATTTTTGGTGAGAGCAGCAGGACTGGCAGGGAATCATCTTTCCCAACATCCGAGGCTGTGTATTGTAAACCTGCTGCGTGACGGGTTCCGTGGGGTGATGTAACCCTGCCCTGAGTAACTTGGCTATTTTTATGCTCTTACTACATCTTAAATTAGCGGCGTCGGTGCTGCCGCGCAAAAGGCTGATCTCCTCTATTAATGGGTGCCTGCATTAATACCGTGGCTCTCTATTGCCGGGCTGCTCCTCATTTCTCGTCTAATAAGAAAAATGGGGTCTCCTCAGACTGCTGAGCCCGCATAACAGCCCGGCCGCCGGGCTTGTTGGGACGCTAAAAGGGCCGGGGAGGCTGATGTGAAACATGTATTTCCCTGCGAGTGTAATTAGGGCCGTGGGAGGAGAGAGCGGTGGCGGAGCAGCTCCAGCCTCCCACTGGCTTCCACACAAAACCGAAAGTGCGGCTCTTCCCCCGCCTTCCGCCGGCCCGAGGAAAGGCCGCGGTGCCCCGGGGAGGCCGAGCCGTGCTGGCCGTGCCACACTGCGATGAGTAAGTTGAATGGTGCACGGTGAGTAAGCTCTCCTCATGACTCACGAAATATTTTCTGATGTTGACCTCTGTGTTGGTGACTGCCCCGCTTAATCAGAGCCGGAGTGAGTGTACTCCTTTGTGCCCCGCTTAACTCCTCCGGTCCCACGTACCTGCCCTGCCTTCTGCCGGGCTCGGCTTGTCAGAGACCACTGATATGGGATGAACGTTTTCATTTTGGTGCTGGGCGAGATACAGGCCCGGATAAAGAAAGCATTTAGTTGAGAGTTAATGGGTCCAAGTGGTTTAAACAAGCTGCTGCCCGTGGGGGTGGTGTTTGTAGTGGTACCTCAAATATCACTGTGCACGACTTCGCACTCATTACTTACATCTGATGGAGACAACAGGTGAAGTCCTGTTTGGTTCTAAGACTTAAGATATTTAGGTTTTTTCCACAGAATTTTCCTTAAAATGGTTCATACTCTTGTCTCGGACTTTTACTATAGTTAAAGCTGAATCTGGATTAGGTTTAAACATGGGGATTTTTTCGTACCATGATAAGCTCTTCCTGATCTGTGAGGTGTCTCAGGTTGGACTTTGAACTCCTCTTGACAAGTTCCTGCTTAGAGTCCCAGCCTGCTGCATGTGGGGGAGAGAAAAAGGCCTGTGGGGTGCTGTGGGGGATTTTGGTTTTTTGTGTGTGTGGTTTTTTTTTTTTTCCCTCTAGATCAGCTCTACAACTTGGTGTTGCCCAGTTCTGCTGATACATCTGTGGCACGAGTGAGGGACTGTATGTACACAGAACTGAGCAACTGGAGGTTGAGAGCTGCTCAAGCTGATAATTGTCCCCAAAATCGATGTTTGCTGGACTGCACCCTATTGCAACACTCAAGTTGGTGAATGTGGAAAAGCCTGTTTGCTGGCTGTCAGAGAGAGGACAACGGGGCTCTTTTATCTCCTCTTCTTAAGGCTTTCAGTGATCACAGTCAGGGGTGACACAGTCAGTGATGACACAGGGGACAGGAGGCACAGCCAGGTGGTGGCTTGGAGTGGCTGAGACACCGTGTCCTTCACTGGCTGGGAGTGACTCAGTGCCTGTCACGGCCAATAGTGAGCAAGTCCTTTCAAGTTTCAGACTGAGGCATCTGCCCGTGCTGTGCTCTGTTCCCCAGTGAATGGCAGTCCCCCAAAAGGTGACTGGAAGCCTCTGTGTGTGTCAGGTCTCTGTGTCGTGTTCCCCCCTCCCTGTTTGACTCAAGAGGGCCGAGGATTTGTGCAGTGACAGCCCCTGGCAACTCCTCCTGCAGCCCAGGCTGCTGGGGGGGAAGCCCCTGGGGATCCCAGGAGGGTCTTGCTCTGGATACAGACTTATAGAATGGTTTGGTTTGGGAGGGACCTTAAAGCTCATCTCACTCCACCCCCTGCCAAGGGCAGGGACACCTTCCACTAGCCCAGGTTGCTCCTTTGATCCAACCTGGCCTTGGACACTCCCAAGGATGGGGCAGCCACAGCTGCTCTGGGCAACCTGTGCCAGGGCCTCCCCACCCTCACAGGGAAGAACTTATTTATCTTCTGCCATATATACCATATGTTAATACCATTTTTTTAATCTTCTACCCTTTTTTTAATCTTTGTTCCCTTCCTCTGTGCCAGGAGGGGACAGTCCTGCTCGTGCCACTGTGCACATCTTACCAGAGTCAGGTGCCTCTACCCTGAGCTGCTCAAGCCTAAACCTCCAAATTAGCAACTTGGACGAGAAGTCTGGCTTGAATAATTCATCGTTTTGTCTGTGTTCCTCCTTGTTGCTGCTGACTTTCCACTCGGCTGTGAGGGCAAGAAAATTCTCATTTTCTAATTGAGTGTTGTCAGAGCATCACCCTGCACGTGGGGAGGTGTGCGTGGCTGCTCCTGGCAGTGATGGGGTACAAACGTGGTACTGCTGCACTTTGTGCAGATTGGGGGGTGCAGAGTGTGTCTGTGGTGGGTTTTTTTCCCTGTCTCCACTGTCCTGATCCAGCTGATAGCATTCTGTCACCAGAGGAATGTGCTGTGCAGGGAAAGCTCAAGGGCAGGCCCTGATAATGAAAATCACAGCCCAGCGGGGAGCATCACCTTTGAAATGAAAGATCAACAGGAGAGATGAATAACAGACCTTGTTTGGGAGTTTCATCCTTTTTTTGTGTGTGTATGTGTCACTCACCTTTCCTGGGAAGTTTCCCTGATGAGTAACTTCGCTTTCCCAGGCGGCTGGGCAGGTTGAGAGCCGTGGCACGGTGTTGTAGATCAATTTGGGAAGGTCCTAATTGGAGCTGAATCGTTCCCTCGGGGTTGGAGCTGCTGAGGGTGGTCCGACGCCCCCTACCCCTTGCTGTTTCCCCTGCACTCATCCATCCCATCCTCATTCCATCCTCCGCTCCGAGGTGATGGAAAACAGCCTCACGTTTTGCACGTGCCTCTTTTTTTTCCCCCGGGATCGGTTTGTGCCGGAGGGAGCGGGTGGGATGTGCGGGGGGGTCGCGGTGAAGCCCCCCTGAGTCACCGCCGGCAGTTGGGAACGCGGTGCCCGTGGGACCCGCGTGTGGGGCGGCTCTGGGAACCGGATCGCTGGAAATATCTGCGCTGGAAAAAAATGTTGCAGTGTTTGCAGAGCGTGGCCCCCCCGCCCTGCTCTGAAATGTGAGTCACTGCCTGCCCAGGGCCGTGCCGGGGAGGGGGTGGCAGCGGGGGAAACAGTTGCTCTGCCTTTGCCAGGCAAAGCCTCCTCACCCCCTGAGTAATCGCCCAGCAATTCGGCTGCGGTGGCTGAGCTGAGGGGATTTCTCCGAGCTGGGAGATGCTGGTGATGCAGCTCGTTGGGAAATGTTTGTGGGGATGACTAATCACTTAGAGAAACTTCTCTAGTCAGGGAAAGGTCTGAAAGCATCATCAAACTTCTGATTTCTCAACACCCCTCTGCCCTCCCCGGTTGTAAAAACACCTGGAGTGGGGCAAAACTGGGCGATAATGACTCAGGAATTCCAAAAGCACTCGGGTTTCTCTTCTACCCGGCAAATCTACACAAACAAATGACAGAGTTGGCACAGTTGCATCATTTTCTCTGCCCGTTGTGCTCTCCCCAGAGCCACAGGGACCCCAAATGTGCTCCTGGGGGGGGAGGCAGGCGAGCCCTGTGGTGTTTAATTGTGCAGCACGGTGGTTAATTGTGCAGCACGTGGGGAGCACAGAAGAGCAGTTTCCTTCGGGGCTTTACCCTTTGAAGTATAACTTGCCCCGGGTGACAATCGGTGCTTGTTCAGTTCTCAGACTGGCTTTTGTTCCGAGCTCTGACCCGTTGGATACAAGATAAATCATGAGTTCACTTAACAGGCACTTTTCCCCCCAGTATTTATGTCTGAAAAGTGGAAGCTGTTCTCTTGTCGTGCATCTCAAGACCACACTAGTCTTTATTTTTCTTGTAACTTATTTATCTGAAAGGTGACTGTTGGAAGACAGAGTAGCTGTCCAAGATCGCTTGTTTTTCCCGTGTGGTTTTTTTTTTTTTCCATCAGCAGATGAGTGAGGATTAATGTGCCTGTCCTGGCCAAAGTTCCAGCTCAGATAATTCCATTTTATCCACCCACAGACTCACCCATCAGTTCCAGTGGGACACAGCACTGGAAGCTTTCAGGGTGCCAAGGGAAGTTGGTACCACCACGAGCAGCCCCAGCTCTTGTCCTTCCTGGCAGCCTGGTTATCTATGGAGATGATTATGCTTTCAAGTCTCAGATATGGCACTGAATTGTGACCCTCCTGGGAATTTAGGCAAAATATCTTACCTCTTGCTATGTGAGATTTATGGGGAATTTAATCACCCTTCTCCCCAGACATCCATATGTCTGTTTGGTTCTCTTCCTTCTTTCTTTTCCTCCTTTCACACTGACTTTATTTTTTTTTTTCCCTTCCTGCTCTGAGTTAACCTTTAACTGTCTGATTAAAGCTTTGCACTGTAATGATCAGCACAAGGATCAGGGGTGAGGGGTTTTTTTGTCCCTTACAGTGTCTTTATCACAGATTGATAATCATAAAGCATCTCAACATATTTTTGCTTAATTTATTTTCTCCTTCCTAACACAAAGATCCACAGAAGGAGGAAAAGTTCATATTGTGAACATAATATATTTATTTTCATGATGATTATTAAAGGCAAAACTAACTGAGGAGGAACAAGAAACAAAGCTGAATATACAGAATACACATGCTGCTATAGATATCAAGCTGAGTAGGGACTATTTTTAGAGCATAGGAAGAGGGTGAGTATATTTTGCAGCAGGAAATGATGGTTTCATAGATAGGTCCAGATCTGTGAATAACGACAAAGTTCCTGTTCAGAGTGTTTTGGTTTGTTTCATTTCACGAGTGAACGAGAGTCTTCTAAAAATTTGCACTGAAAGGACTTTTCAGTGTTGGATGAAAAATCTCAGGAGCTACTGAAGGCAGATTAATGAAGCATTGGAAACTTTAGCAAACCAAACACCACAGAAAGTTCTCAACAAGTTCCTTAGTAGAAAATGAATGGATTTTAATACTATTTTTGTGATATTTTCTGTGAGTGTGAAGGGCAGTTTCCTGAGGTTTTGGCATTAATGTCATTTACGTCTTAGGGCTCAGCAATATTATTATTGTTTGACAGTGTACACTTCTGAAACTCTAAAAACTGAGCTTTGGAGACTGCTCTTTCATTCTTGGATGAATGAAGCTTCCTGGGAAGCTGGATTTCCACTGGGATTCAGGTGATTCCCTCTGGTTTCCATATCTGTTGGCAGCAAGACCTGGGAGATCAGAGGGTGTCTCAAGGTGGCCTCTGGATCTGGGTTTGGAGTCTGTGTGGATCCTGCTTTGGTTTCCATCCCTGCTTACTACAACAAGTGGTCATTGCTGTGTTTGTGATATCACACTTACAAGGATTTAAAATAGAAGCTTGTAAAAAGTGGTTGGGATTTTTTATTGTCTGTTCAGAACCTGTACTGGGTCCCTACTCTGCTCCACAATTTGGAGCTTATGGAGGAAAAACCATATCCATTCATAGTTCACTTTTGTCCCTCACAAAACACCTTTCTTTAGGAGCCTGGTGGGTTCAGAAAGAGTACAAATTTTTATTGCTGATTTCTGATATGTATATGTAGAATATTTTTGTGTGTTAAGGAGGAGTGGGATTTCTGAGCTGTGCAAGGCTGAGTTGTCTTTCAGAATGTGAGGTGGTTATTTAAGGTGGTGTTGTCTGCAGGAGCTTTCCTTTGGCTGCCGGTTCTCCTTGCAGGGTGTGGGATTAGGTGGCTGAAGAGATTCCACGAGGTTCATCCTGGCACCCACCCAGGGTGTGGGGGGACTGTGGGGTGGAGAGAGAGATGGTGGCTGCCCTCAGCACCAGTGGTTTTGGGACTGGGTGATGGTTTCTGCCAGTAGTACCCCTTCCCTAGGTTTCCCAGGAAGATTTGTTCTGTCAGAGTGGGTAGAGATGTCAGACCAGAGATGGTTTGTGCTCCCCAGTCACTGCTGCAGGGGGGTTATTTCTCTTTTGGGGTTCCTGGGGAGGTGACGGTTTGTGGCTGGGACATGTGCAGGTACAAATGACTCCTGCCGTGGCTGTGTGAGCTGCCCTCACCCTCAGAACGGTGGGTCTGTGCACTGGTGGGCTGAACTGGGAACCAAAATACCACAGAGGTTTAGTTTAGTCTTAGCTTAGGCCTCCCCTGCCTTTGTGTGTGAGCACAGGCGCTGCTGGCCCAAAGCAAGAGGGGGTTTTGGGGAAGTGGTGGCAGAGCAGGTGGCTGTGTGGGGTTAAACTGTGAAGTGCCTTCCTCGTTCCCCGGAGTGAAAGCCCAGCAGTTCCCTCTGTCCCAGGACTAGCAAGAGCTGTGTTTCTGTTCATGTGCACATGGGATCACCACAGCCCCCTCCAGCTGCCCTGCTGTGGGAACAGTGGCATCACCTCAAACTGCACTGAGAGGGCAACAGCACGTACCAGTGAGGGTCCTGTTGTACCACAATAGTTGCATTCCCCTGTGCATTTTCATAGAACCATTATATTGGTAACCAGCCTGTGTTCCTGCATGCTGGAACTCCTCACCATTATATTGGTAACCAGCCTGTGTTCCTGCATGCTGGAACTCCTCACCATTATATTGGTAACCAGCCTGTGTTCCTGCATGCTGGAACTCCTCCTCCTGTCTGGCTCGTGCAGACGGAGCCAGCGGGTCCTGCCGTGCCTGTCCTGCGTGGCTGCTGCCTTGGCCACTCCTGCAGCCTCATTGCCTGGTAATGTATTTATGCAGTCCCTCCTGCAGGTACCTTGGGAACCATTCCCTGCCGGGTGTGAGCAGTGTCCGTAGCAACAGTTGGAATTGCTGTGTGCACAGGCAAACCTCTGTTACTGGGGCTCAGGGAGCTGCAGGTCCCTGGTGCAGCCACGCTAAGTGATTATCCAGAGCAGTCTGCATCCTCTTTACCTTTTTCCTTTATCTTGGTGATTTTTAGTGTATTTTAGATCTTGGACCAACATTTTCTTTTCTTTAAATGTCCTTATTAAAGAGGCCATAATGCCCTCCATGTTTTCCATTTAATTTTGTGTGGTGATAAACTTACAGACTACTGGAACTCCATCAGCCTTTTCTGCCTCTTGCTGTGGAAGAGATGAGCTACCAAGACTACATTTTAAAGCCCTTCCTTGTCTTTTCTTCTCTGAGGCTGGGAGGAGAAGTATGGACACAAGCTGTTTTCTGCAGGAGGTCTCTTTGTATACATCCCAATATATATGTATTCTTGTGGATGGTCTTGTACTTTCTTGATTAAGGGAACGGTGGGACTGACCTCTTTTGTTTTCTGAGTTAAATGGATCGTTTGGAGATCAGAATTTGGCAAATCCAAATGACTTCTGTTAATCCATGACTGGGGACAGTGTTCAGGGCTGGGGAGGAGCTGTGCCACGGCTGGAGTTCTGGGATATCGGGATGGTGGTAAAGCAGCTCATCAACGGGTGATTTGTTTGTATCTGCGTTGTTTCACCTTTGCTTCTCACATCACACCCTGGACAAAGGGACACTTGTCGCGGATGAGCACGGCTCTTTGCACCTTTCTGAAGAGCTGCTTTGGTCACCTGGCCTGCTCTTGGGGGTGCGGGTGTGATCTGGTGAGTCAGACACTGAACTGGCTGTGCAAGGGTAGGAGTTGCTCCTGCTGTGGGACAGTTTAGTCTGGGCAGCCAAAGCTGGGCTCAGAAATGCATATTCTGTCTCTGGAGAGGAGATAAAGGGGTTTAAAGGTCTGTGCGTGGTGCTGTGAGAGCAAAAGGCTGAAGGGACCTGAGCTGTATTTCCTTTTTTCCTTCGGTTTTTCAAGAGCTCATCCAGATTTCCAAACTATTGTTTCCCCCTCAGGTTTGGGTTTTTTTTTTTTGGGCTGCCTTTTTGCTGCCTTTCCTGTGCAGGTGATCAGATCTCACAGGGATCCCAGGATGGTTTGGGTTGGGAGGGACCTTAAAGCCCATCCAATCCCACCCCCTGCCATGGACAGAAACACCTTCCACTGTCCCGGGTTGTTCCGAGCTCCATCCCTGGGGAAATGAAATCTAGAAAAATAGTGTTCACCCTCAGGCCCCAACTTAGTCTCATCCCAAGGATAAGCACAGTCTCACAAGAAGAACCTAAATATAAAAAGATGTAAATTTGGAAGGGCACCAGGGGGGTGTTTCTTGCTCCAGGCAACGTCTGCTGCCCAATTTAATTGAACACGTTCTTTGTGTTTGAGGAAGAAACACAGAACCAGTTAAAAACTGTTGCTTTAGGTTAGAAATTGGCTTTAGACTCTGGATTGTTGCACTGTGAGATAACTAGTTCTGTAGAAATACACCCAGGAGTCTAGGATGTGGTACTGGAACACAGAATTATATCAAAATCTTGCCATTTAGATACTTTAGGGAGTGTTAACTCGAAAAACTGATGTAACCAAACCATCCACACTGGGGGAATTACAAATTACAACTTCCACCTTGTGGCAGAAACGTAGCAAACTCTAATTTTCAATTTACTTTGCTCTTGTTCTGCAGCACAATGTCAGATTTAGCTGGTTTTATTAGGAATTTGTTATGCAGAGAGAGCTGAGCTGGGTCTGGTACTGGTCATGTCATGCAGGCTGATCTCTCTCTATAATATGTATTATTGGGACTGCTTTAGTTTTCTTATGCTTATGTTGATGATGTTTTAATTGGGATTAGCAGACAAAGAGTATGGTTGTAGAAAGTGGTGGTGGCTGCATGAACGTACATATTTGGGAAGAGCTTTTGGGCACTGCCTTATTTGGCCTTTAAATCCCAGATTGGGGCCTCTTGTAGCTGCAAGATGCAAAAGGTTTCTTTTTTATGAGGAGGTGAAGGGAAAGATCAAAACCCTGAAAATGGATCCTGGTGGCTGAGGGGTGACGGGTGTGTGTGGGAGGACTCTGTGGGGCAGGAGCTGTGTGTGCTGGGGGGCTCCTGGCACTGTGTGCCTGCAGGAACAGCTGTGTGTGTTCCTGGCTCCAGACTCCTGGGACTGGAGTTGTAGGAACATGTGGATGGAGAAAGCTGGTGTAAGATTGGGAACTGGCTGGAACTGTGTTCCACTGCTTTCCATAGAAAGCTGGTTTCTCCTTTAAGTGACTTTCTCAAAAGTGCTTCCTTTCTGTTATTTTTTTTTCCCAATGAAAACTGGCAAAAATTACTGAACTTTCCCCAGGAACTCACGTTTTAATATGAAACTGAGCCTTTATGTTGGAAAGTCAGAACTCTGCAAGAAGTTCAGCTGGAGAGGAATTGGCTGCAACAGCTCAGCGTGTTTGGGTCTGGTTTGTTTTAAACTTGTGAACAGCTTTGGGCAGTGCCAGTAATTACCCCAGACTGCAACTCTTTAAACACTTTCCACCTCGGGGAGATAAGGGCTTGTCTCATGAAAAGCTCCCATTTATGTGGCTCTGAGGATTCCAAGGGCGTCCCAGGCAACATAAATTCAGGAACATTGGGAAGTACAGCCAGGCCAGGGAGCAGCACGTAGGGAGCTGCGGGAGGGAGGGGGAGCAGCCTGGAGCTCCGGGAGGGTGAATGGAGCTGCTCTTCCTGACAGAGAGCACCGTGGCATCTCTCGTGACTGAGAACAGAACACTGAGGCTTCTTGAGCCTCGGCCAAAGGGCTTCTGCACGTGGGATTCCATGAGGGATGGGCTGGGCTGTGCTGGGAGGCTCTTCCCCGAGAGGTTTTGCTGCCAACAGCACTGCAAGTGCAGGGTGGAGGGTGCTCTGAGTCCTGCCAGGGCCAGCAGGACACTGGTACAGCCTGTGGGCACTGCAGTGGGGCTGCACTGCTGGGATGGGTCCTGGGCACTGCAGGAACAATGACACAGAACACCCACACCCACCCAAAAATCCAGACTGCAAAGTGGGGCTGAATTCAAGGAGCTTTGGGCCACCTGGCAGGGTGCAGGGTTGGCTCAGGGTTCCAGGCTGGTTGGGCTGCTGGCACTGCAGCAGAGCCCTTGGGAATCACCAGCCATCCTCCCAGCCTAAATCCCTGTCCCTGCTCCAGTCTCTCCATCAGCCTCCCAAGAAGACACATTGGTCTGTGCCAGACACCCAATGGAGTTTGGAGAGCAGGTGTAACGCGGACCCTTTACAGCCCCAGGGAATTTAATCCCAGAATATTCTGAGTTGGAAGGGACCCACAAGGACCACTGAGTCCAACTCTTCAGGGAATGGCCCATACAGGGATCGATTTGAAGTGGTTGGGAAGGTGGATGGGAAAGGCTGGAGCAGGGTCAGGGATTGGGGGGGTTTGGAGGGTCATGGCAGAGGCTGGAGCAGGGTCAGGGATTGGGGGGGTTTGGAGGGTGGGTGGCAGAGGCTGGAGCAGGGTCAGAGATTTGAGGACATTTCTATTCCACTTTGGCTTTTGGTTCCTTCAGACTCTCCGTCAGTGCCCCAAACAGTTGCCTGAGCACAGATGTGATGGCTGGTGCTGTTAAATGTCTCTTCTTATTAAATCTTACGACCATGTTGAAATTGGGCTGGAATTTTCTCTGAGGAGAGGGAAACTGCTCTGTGTTCCCTTCAGATCTGTTTTCCCCTTTCCCTCCTCCATTTTTCATGGCCAGCTCTGCTTTGAAGAGACGTAGCAGAACGTTGTTTGCAAGACTTGCACGAGACCTTGGGAGCTTGTCTGCTTGGCCAAGGAATGTTGGTTATAGAGCACAGTAAACTTGGGAAGTGTTTCAACATGAGAGGCTTAACGACAGTAGATGTGGAGCTGGATTTGATTCCATTATTCCAAATAATGACACCAGCTAAGCTCAAAGGCTCTTTCTGGCTGGAGATTCCACATGAGGTTGTGTTTGTGAAGCTGCTTAAATTGGCTGATCTGTAGTTGTAGATGTGAGTTGTGATTATTATTATTATTAAAATTGATTTTTTTATTTTTAAGCCAAGGCAAAAGAACCTGTTAATTAATTAGGATGCTTTCATGAAGACCTGTAGGACAAGGGGTTTCTCCTGTGCTCTGCTCCCACTGCAAGTTTCCAAGGCATCAGTGAGGGATAGAACTTCCTCAGAGGAAATGGTCATGGCAGAATAAGCCTGAATTCTCTGCTCTGATGGGATGTGCTTGTGCTGATAAGGCCGAGGGTGACTGTGCAGGAACAGTTTCTGGGGGAGCTGAGGCAGCCCAGGGGGCTCTGCTGGGATCATTCTGCACGTGGTGAGATGGGAGTGTTTGCAGGGGCTGTTTGGGGCTGAGCTGCTGCCCTGGGTTATTCTGACACTGGGCAGATAAGGAATGGGAAGCAAGAGAAGTTTTCTCCCCTCTCGTGCTCTCCCTTCAGTGCACATGGAAAAGAACACAGAACACACTCTCCTTCTGTGTGCACTGAGAGGCAGGATTCATCGAAGGATTTCCTTATCTGACATTCCTGGGTGACTGTTTATTGGTTTGGGCTGTGCCAGCCCGTGCCATGGACTGGAGGAAACACAGGCACAGGGCTGAGAGGGCAAAGAATCCCGGAATGGTTTGGGTGGAAGGGACCTTAAAGCCCATCCAGTCTCACCCCTGCCATGGGCAGGGACACCTCCCACTAGCCCAGGTTACTCCTTTGATCCAACCTTGAACACTTGCAGGGATGGGGCAGCCACAGCTTCTCTGGGAATTCCATCCCAGCCCCTCCCCACCTCAAAGGGAAGGATTTTTCCCAGTGTGCCCTCTGGCAGTGGGAAGCCATTCCCTGTGTCCTGTCGCTACCTCCCTGTGTACAAAGTCCCTCTCCCTCCTTTTTATAACCCCCCTCAAGGACTGGAAGGGGGACAGGCCTCAGGAAAGGCTGCCTGTCCCTCCCTCTGTCCCTGGATTTTTAACCAGGTATCTGAAGGGCTGTGTACAAGTTTCTTGGGATGAGAACTTCTGCAAGGCTGGCTGATCCCAAGGGTATGAACTGGTTACACAAGGGGGAATCTGTTTCCTCGTGGAAATGGGAAAGCTGAGATACTGATGGAAAAAGCTTTTATTTGATTTCTATCATGTCTTGAAATAGAGAGAACCCAACCCTTTTCTGTCATCTGTCCATCAGTGCTTGTCTTCTTCCATTCCTTTCCAGTCCTCTGCTTTCTGTTACCTGTCCCTGCCCTTGGCTGCAGAATTTCCCCCTGGTAACTGCACAGAACTGACATTTCTGCAGCAGGAAACAAGGCAGATGATTTGAGAGCCCTGACACTTGTAACTCTGGAAGGTCCTTAGATACAGGACTCTAATTAAAAGGTCAAAGCCACTTCCAGAGACAAACATCTAAATATAACCCCAGCTTGGTGCAGATGGGCCCTGGTAACTAAGGCTGGATACAACAATGTGTGTAGGAACTCCAGCAGCTTCCCTAAAATAGAATTTTTTTGTAGCCTGGTGCATACAAATGCAGCTCCAAGGGCTTTGTTAGCACGAATTTGGGATGATTTGCTAAACCCACTCGTGATTCTGTTGCTCCTGAGTAAACTCCCAAATTAAATCAAAAACCCCTGTGTCTCACACAAGATTTAATGTGCTTTGGTTTTCAGGTCCTGAAAAAGGCTCCATCTCCATCTCTCTTTGTGTGTGTGTGTGTGCTGAGAGGGTGTTTTTCCTCCACTGAATCCTCTCCCACTGTTTATTTGATGCCTGATTTTAGAAAGCCATTCCCTGGGCCAGACTCTCCCTGCCCATCTGGAGCTGGGAGCCTGTGCCAGATGCTGGATGGAATCAGCTGTTCAGTGGGAACTTGCACTCAAGTACCTGCTGCATCCCAATAATCCCCCAAGGATTCCAGCTCCACAGTTCCTGATGGCAGAGAATGACAGAGAAATCAGTGGAATGACAGTTCCTTCCTGTCAGTCTTTTGCTACTCCATAGAAACACGAAAAATATATGTCCTTAAGCTTATTTTTTTCCTTAGAGGGCTCATTTGAATGGCCTGATGGCAGTCAAGGGCTCCTTACCCAGTATGCTTGGTGTTCCTAAAAATATTGTGTGTCACTTATTCTTTAAAATATTGTGATTCTTGTAAACCCCTGACAAACAGCCCCTGATGTCTCTTTTCTTTTTGTTTCAGGACAAACACCATGATGCTGCTCATGAAATTATTGAGACCATTCGGTGAGTGTTGGGTGCTGGGATCCTTCCTGAGCTTCCCTGCAGCCCGGGGCAGGGCTGTCCAGGGCCAGGACACAGAGCAGGGCAGCCCTTGCCATGTAAAGTTATTTTTTAAGCTGAATTTGTTGCAATCCAAAGCTCCCTGGTGAGTAGATTTTGTTTTATCTCCCCATATTCCGTTCTGTTCTGAACAGAATTAAACTTGAGTGGTGATGTTCAGCTTTAGTGCTTATTAAAGCAGTTTGTGTTTGAGCTGTGGACACACTAAGTTAAGAAAACAGCCTTGGCTGGATGTGCTGAGTCTTGGTCTGGCCTCCCCCCACCCTCTCCCTTTCCCCTGTTGCTCTGGGTTGTTTGGCAGTGATGTCCCTGTAGCATTCCTTGTAATCCTGCTGATGGAGTGGGGAAAATGGGAGGATAAAGGTGACAGACAGCTCTGAGAGGCAGAGGCCAGAGGATTTCCCAACCCTGGCTGTGGTTCCAGCATGACCTGCTGTCCTTGCCCAGGGTTGGGAGGTGACTTGCTGTGGAACAACTTCTGTTAAACAGGAACAGAAGTTCCCCCAACACCTGAGGGCTGGGGAGTGTTATCCACATTTCAGCTGTTCTTGTTTCCTGGTTTGGATCCTTCCCTGGGCTCAGGGCTGTGTCTGCAGCAGGTTGGAATGGTTTGATGTCCTTTAGTGGTGCAGGTACAGGTGAACTCTGAGTGTTTTACCTGCAGAGCCACCTGAGCTCAGAATTTGGCCCTGTGTGGCCTGGGAAGAGATGGTGAGCCCTGTGTGCTCCCAGTGTGGGAGCCAGTGCTGGAGGACATCACACACATGAAATCAGAGCATTTCTCAAGGCCTGGGGGGGGGAGAGAACGTGGAATGGGGCTGGAGCTGAGAATTTTTCCTTTCAAGAAACTCTTTTTTCTAACTCCAGAGCCTTGCCGCAAGAACTGCCACTGCTGCTGCCAGGACTGCTGGGGACAAAATCCTGTACCTTGGGGTCTTGTGGCATCACTTGCCAGTGGGGTTGTTGAGAAGACCCTTCTGAGGGGATTCAGAGGGACGTGGTGCTGAAGGTGGTGGCTGCAGTGGTGAAGGCAAGGGCAAAACTGTGCCAGGAAGCAGTTTTGGGGCCAAAGTCCTGTTTCACAACTGTGCTTTGGGCAAGATTAGAGTGTCAGAAACTTTCCTGCTGCCTTTGCCTGCCTTGTGCAAAGTACCCACAGAGTGGTTGTGAAAGGGGGGTGACAGTGCAGAGCAGCCTTTATCTCCTGGAGGCAGTGAGACCATGGAAATGTGGGATATCCTGAGCTGGAAGTGACACACAGGGATGAAGCTGCTGACTGCAGGTCCTGTAATTTAAGAGAAAAAGTTGGCAGAGGTAGAGCCCAAATGTTCTTAGAGAGACACTAGAAGAGAGTCAGCCCCAGATGTCCAGGTTCTGGTTTCTGCTTGCCTATGTAGTGATTTGTCAACTGAGAATCAGCCAGAAGGAACCAGAACTACTGGATCTTTAGTTGTTATTTTTTATTATTTTACTAGTGAAGCATGGAGCAGAGTGCATAAGGAATTGTCATTCCTGCTGGGATTCATCCTATGAATGGAGGTTTTTTGATGAGGACAGTGCCTTCCCATTTTGATATTTGTGAAGGAAAGTGTGTGCAAAGCTGCTGTGGCTTTTAAGTTGTTTTTAAAAAGAATTAATCCTCCTGCATTCCCCAAGTGAAGCTCTCTCCTGTGAGATGCCACTGTTGGATGCACTGCCAGTGGGCACGTGCCCTCCATTTCTGGTGGCCACAACATCCAGGGCTGTGCTAACCCAGCCTGTCAGAGGGGCCTTTTATCAAAGTAACTTCTGACAGTCTGCTTGGGTTGGGTGCTGTGAGGTGTGAGAGCAGCTCAGACACGGCCCAGAGGAGAATGTCCCTGCAGGGAATGGTTGGGGACAATGTTTTAAGGGGCTGTGGGAAATCTCTTCTCCACATCCAGCTTTGTCCAACACAGCGTCAGCATTCTTTGGGAATGCTGCACTCCTGCACCACATTTTCTGTTAGGTTGGCATCAGCCATGGCTTTGAGTATTTTTAGACACCTTGTACGCATTTATTACCTTATTTTGAAGCTGTTTCAAGAGCTGCCAGTATCTACAGGCATCTTACTGTTTATTCAGTACAAATGTGAGTTGTTGCAGCTTTCCATGAGTATTTTGGAATGTCTACCTTACTCCTGACAGTGTTCTGAGCTTCCAGGGCTGTGCAGGATCCTCTCTCCACGTGCACCAATGCCAGCCTAGAACTGAGATAATATTATTACACTTGACTGGCAATACTTCTATTAATTATTTCTTCTCTTGTTCCAGGTGGGTCTGTGAAGAAATCCCAGATCTCAAGCTTGCCATGGAAAACTACGTTTTAATTGACTACGATACAAAGAGGTGAGAGGGCTGTTTGTGTCCCCCCCAGGAGGCCAGGCCAGCACGGTGTGCAGTGAACTGGTGTCACTGGTTATTCTTAGACACCCAAGTTTCCTTTCTAACTGGCTACAGGCTCTGCAGAGTTATTTTGGTAGGAAATGTGTAACAGCAACATTGGCAGAGGCTCGTTGGATTAAGGACATAATTGGAAACTCCACAGAGCAGTGACTGGAGCCGTGGTGTAGGTTGGAATTACTCACTCCCAAACAATGCTCGGTATCTGCCGCTGGAGCACGGCCAGTGTGGGGATCTGAATGGCACTGAGGGATCTGCTGGTGGAGGAACTCCCAATTCCTGCCCAGAACGTGGCCTGGCTGTCAGGGGGAGGTGGGAGCTTCACCTTCTCCTCCCTCCTCTGGGCTCTGGGGTGGGGGAAGCTAAAATAAAAGGTAAAATATCATCCCAGTGTTCTGGGCAGGGAGGGATTCAGAGATCGCTGTAGTTCCATGGGAATTCCTATCCCACAAGCAGCTTGAAAGCAGTGTTTAGTATGTGGCATTTGCCTCTGGGCTGGGAGAGGCAGATTCTGACCAGGATGTGCAGGACACAACCTTAAAATGTCCCCCACAGGAAAGCACAGGGATTGTTCCATGGGCTGGTTGGGATTACAGTCAGTCCAGGCAGATCCTTAGCTGAGAGGAGGGATCTGAGGTTCTGTGCATGGAATTGGCCGTGCTGAGGTTGGGAAAAGGGATGTGTTCAAACTGCGGTTTGCAAAAACCTCTTTGGTTGCCATCGTGGGAAAGAGTGAATTTGTCCAAGTCCACAGCACGAGTAAACTGTTAGAATGGGGTTTAGAGATGAAACTCCCTTGCTTTAGTTAGAATCATAGAATCCTGGGATATCCTGAACTGGAAGGGACCCACAAGGATCATCAGTCCAACCCCTGCCCTGCACAGACACCCCAACAATCCCACCCTGTCCCTCACAGCGTTGTCCAAACGCTCCTGGAGCTCTGGCAGCCTTGGGGCCGTGCCCACTGCCCTGGGGAGCCTGGGCAGTGCCCCAGCACCCTGTGGGGGAAGAACCTTTCCCTGAGATCCATCCCAAACCTCCTGAACACTGGATGCTTGTCGTGATCTGCTGAAGTTATTGCTTCCTCCTCTCCCAGTATTTTGTTGTTTCGTTGCAAGACCTGTTAGTTCCTCTCTTCCTCCTGAAATCAGGGTTGAGCCTCCCTTGTCATCAAGCCCATTAACTTGGATTTGTGGATTACTCCCAGTGGCTGCAGTGCTGTAATTTTATAGTCCTGGCATCCTCCCTGGGCATGTTCAACTGAGGACCATCAGTGAGATTAGCAGCAAAACTGAATAACAGGGAAACCCCTCTGCTCCCCAAAGTCACATCCCACTCACCTTTCTGCAGCTTTTCCAGGAAGTCATAAACCTGGAATTTTGGTTTCAGTCTTTTTTTTTAATTCCTTTGAAAAAAATTGCCAGAAAAATGACTCTTAGCAGGTGGAGCAATCCAGGGCTGTGGAGAGAGAGCAGTGGGATATGGGAACACACACACTGTGCAGCCCAAATCCTCCTGCTTTGTCCCAACACGGAAAGGAGCACAGGCAGCTGGAAGCTTGGGCTGGAATGACCGAATCTCCCAGGGGAGGTGTGTAGTGACTCTAAAGATCACAAGAGCCTCAGGTGTCCCTTTTGCTGTCCCTTGGGCCCCCCTCCCCTTCCCGGCCTTGGGAATGGCCCTGGTTTCACTGTGTCACCCCAGAACCCCTTGGATTGTTTTTGCTGCTGCTTTGTGGGTCTGATTATGTAATGGATAATGTTCCCTGGAATATCTTCTCTTCCCTGGCCAGAGATGAATTTATTTAATCCTCTCAGCCCTCTGTCATTAAGGCATCTGCCTGGACTGACCGTAATCCCAACCAGCCCATGGAACAATCCCTGTGCTTTCCTGCTGGGGGACATTTGAGGTTGTGCCCTGGCTCTGTTTGCATTTTCAAACCCAGAATTAATTTTAGAGAAGGATCTACTTGTCTCAGGACTGATTATTGTGAAAAAAGGGGAAAAATTAACAGGTCTCTTAAGTTTCTGTGCAGCTGAGAACATGGAAAAGAAGTGATGACTCTGAGAATACAGAACTTTAATTAACAGAAAATGGACTGAACTCAAAGTATGACTTATAATAAAGATACTAATATTATTTGTCATGTACTCCTGGTCTACTGGGGATTTTTTTAAACGAAACAAAGTCTTAAATATGTGCATCTTCTGAGACAAACAAACCCTAAACACCCACTTAAAATAAGCAAGATGACAGAAAAGCTCAGAGCTGTACCTTTAGTTACTGCTAAGAGTATATTTTGCAGTCTTACAATTTTACCAATGTCCTTCAATTCAGCTGGTGACCTTTTAATGTGGTTTGGGTATTTTTGCTTTACATTTCAGAAATATTCGTGACATACCAAACATGGGAATACCAAAATCTTTGTTTACTCAAGTACACACTTGGGAGACTTACACTTGGTGTGAGCCAGCAAAGAGTCAGAAGGAGAATTGTGGTGGAGTGATTCCTAATTTGTGGCTAATAAATGAGTAAATTTGAGTATCTAATCCAACCAAACAGGCTTCTGCCAGGCTTGCAGGATAAAGTGAACTGATAATGTACAAAGGGGGGTGAAAGAGGGGTCTGGGCTCAGGAGTTGCTGATGCCTGTGGGTCCCTCCCAGGGTGATCCTCGTGGGTCCTTCCCAACTCGGGAGATTTTGGGATCCAAACCTGCCTGTTTGAGCTGACCCTGGGTTTGTTTTTCCCCCAGCTTTGAGAGCATGCAGAGACTGTGTGACAAGTACAACCGAGCCATCGACAGCATCCACCAGTTGGTAGGTGTTCAACCCATCCCTGCCATCCCTGGGGTCTGCCTGGTCTGAACTCACACGGAGTGAATGACTTCAGAAAGCTGGGGCTGAATAACAGTGAATAACAGCAGAAAGCTGGGG
>NW_020885036.1:324720-412498 GCF_003945725.1 Corapipo altera
ACAGTCACTGTCACATCACCAATATCCAGCACTTTCATCTTTTTGGAGACTTATCTTGATATTAAACTTATTTTCTTCCTCACACCTGGGCAGTCAGGAGTTAGCATGGGAGGGACATTGAGGAAGAAAAGCAATTAAACCCCACTTTTTGTTCCCAAACTGTGGGTTTGGGAGGTGTTGGTCTTTATTATGCACCTCTGACATTGTTATTTTGGCACTTGGAAAGAGCTGAGTTACCTTTAGGGGGAAGAAAAGGTTTCTCTGCATTTAACACTTAGATGTTTCACAGGGATTTCTTGTGTAGATTGACTTTTGTGGGGGGGAATCTGTGGCTTATGGGTGCTTAAATAATCCATATGAACTCCCCTGCGTGTTGTGGAAGTGATCCATGCCTTAGGAATTTCCTTGCCACACAGTTCAGCCTCTCTGTTCTGTAGGATCACTGGCTGAAGGAGAATGTAATGTCTTTTCAGACCAATGTAATGAGCTTTTTGCTTCTCTTACCCCATAAAAGGTTGAACTGGAGGAAGCAAAACATGAACAGTGAATAATGTTACTGTTGTATTGAATTTAGAAGTATAGGTGGATTTTTTTCTCTGCTGTGCTTATGGGAATTATTTGAAGTATAATACTGCTGTGCAGTATTATAGCAAAAAGACTTTTTTCCAGGATTTCCTTCATTTTGTGGGCCTAGAGCTCCCTAAAACTTGTACTTCTTCGTATTCATGTGTGTGTTGGTTAATAGCTGAGCATTAGAAGCTATTCAACCTCTCCACTTGCATCAGAATCCCAGCAGAGGAATGTTTAGGAGGGGTCCTGGAGCTGCCTCTTTTTGGTTGTTTTTATCAAAGGGGGAGGTAAACATTTTTAAAACTTAAGAACTTTTATGCTTAGGACAGGTTGTTTTTTTTTTTCTGAGGAAGAAAGGAAGCTTGATTTCCATCTCTTTCCTGCCACTCCCTGTTTGAGTACATGCGATCCCTCCCATCTGACAGCTCCCGAGGCACAATTCAACTGCTCTGGTGTTGACACACACTCGGTATCAGCTCAATGGGATCAGTGAATAGAAAATCAGGGAGCAAACTCCACACCTTCTCAGCTTTATTCAGTGCTGAGCTTTCCATTGCCTGGTGGTGTTTGCATCTCTTTAATGGCCCCTTTAGCAGCTGTTTCCAGCAGAAATGACCCCTCAGTGAGGTGTGAAGTGCAGAGAACTGGGGTTGTGTTTGTCTTGAGTGTCACAGAAGAGGTCGGGTTGGGAGGGACCTTAAAGCTCATCTTGTTTCACCCCCTGCCAAGGGCAGGGACACCTTCCACCAGCCCAGGTTGCTCCTTTGATCCAACCTGGCCTTGGATGCTTCCAGGGATGGGGCAGCCACAGCTTCTCTGGGCAACCTGTGCCAGGGCCTCCCCACCCTCACAGCCAACAATTCCTTCCCAATATACCATCCAACCCTGTGTGAAGCCATTCCCCTTGTCCTGTCTCTCCATCCCTTGTCCAAAGTCTCTTTGAGCCCCTTCAGGCCCTGGAAGGAGCTCTCAGGTCTCCCTGGAGCCTTCTCCAGGTGGACACCCCCAGCTCTCTGCCTGCAGAGCGGAGGGGCTCCAGCCCTCGGGTCAGGACCATTTTGATGTTGGGCGAGGCGCTGGGAGGGGATTTCCCCTCGTTGTGCCTCCCCAGCCTGGCTGTAGGGCCGTGCCCTCGTCCCCCCCTGGGGTTCCCACCTCGTCCTGTGTTTCCTGCAGTGGAAGGGGACGACGCAGCCCATGAAGCTGAACACGCGTCCCTCCAACGGGCTGCTCCGGCACATCCTGCAGCAGGTCTACAACCACTCGGTCACCGACCCCGAGAAACTCAACAACTACGAGCCCTTCTCCCCAGAGGTCTATGGAGAAACCTCCTTTGACTTGGTGGCCCAAATGATCGATGAGATCAAAATGACAGAGGACGATTTGTTCGTCGACTTGGGCAGCGGTGAGTGACCGACGGCTTCTCTTTCTCTTTTTGTTTGCTGGTTTTCTCCTTTCTTTACCTAAACCAGGACTAAGGATTGTCTTGCAGGATAAACCAGGCCTAAGGATTACCTTGCAGGGTAAGCATCTGTTCTAGATAATCCCCCTGCTTTTTCTGACATGATTGAATGGACCAACGAGGTGCCCCAGACGTTCTCTATGGTGATAAAATATCACTGCAAATTTTATATAAGAAGTAAACCAGGACTAAAGATAGTCATGCAGGATAAGCCAGGACTAAGGATTGCCTTGCAGGATAAGCATCTTTTCTAAATAATCCCCCTGCTTTTTCTGACATGATTAAATGGACCAACCAGATACCGCCAGGCTCTCTGGTGATGAAATATCACTGCAAATTCAGTAATTGTTACAGAACTCTTGGTTTCTGTTGCTGTTGATGGATACACTTAAAAAGAAACATTGTTAAAAATGATGGTTGAAAAATAAAGTAGCATTTCTGAGGCTTCCTCTGTTTTCAGTGGATTTTATGACCCCCTTGTCTGAAGATGGGATTTCTTGGCCCTTCTCGTGATACACTTTGTGGGATCTGAAAATGAAGTAGATTTTTACCTCTGACTTCCTTGTCAGTGTGTCAGAAAAGATTTTAGAGTTCATTTTAACAGTTTTCTTGTGAGACCCCACAAAATCTAACCCACAACTGGCACAGGTTAAAGTTTTAAAAGGAAATAGGTGTTCCTAATTGGTGAGGAAACCAGGTATGACTCAAGGCCATGTGGAACAGAGACACTGAGTAAGAACATGCTGTTCTTTTTCTTGGTAAATCTGGTTCAGGGCAGGAAAGGAGCAACAAGAATTTCCCCTCTTACTGGATGTGTTGTAAATTTTTAACCCAAGTATATTTTTGGGTTTTGTTGCTGGTGTGATGCGAGACTTCTGGGGAAAAGTATTTTTAAAAAGATATTTTAAATTTAAATACAGGACTGCAATTCCCCCCCCTAGTTTTAACATATCTTCAGTGATTTGCTGTTTTTACCCCCATTTCCTCCCTCAGTGGGACTGATGTCTGAAATTTCCTGGTGTTCAGATGAGACATTTAGAAAGGCATCACATCTGACAAAGTATTTTCCATCTGGAATAAAAAAAAAGATTGTTGTGGGATGCTCCCAATTGTTTGTTCAGGAAGGTTACTGAAGATCATATCTGAAGCCCTGTAGTGCTGCAGGCTCAAATATTATATACTTTTAGCTGCTCTCATCATAAATCAATAATTTTCTTGCTCACCTTGAGGCTGAGCAGCACTTGGGGAGTGGGAATGAGTTCAGGGATCACAGAGCCTTGTGGAGGAAGGTCAGACCCTGGCAGTTAAAGCAGCCCCTGCACAGTTTATCTGCTGTTTTCCTGTTGCCCTTTGCTCTAACAACTCTTCTCTCCCTTGCAGTGGTTTCTGCTGGAATTGCTCTCACTTTGGGTTTTTCCCCCTGCAGGTGTGGGGCAGGTGGTGCTTCAAGTGGCTGCAGCCACGAACTGCAAACATCACTATGGAGTGGAGAAAGCTGATATTCCAGCCAAGTACGCCGAGGTGGGTCCTGTGGGGTGGCTCTGGCTGGGCTGCAGGAATAGCTGAGTGTCTGAGTTTCAGCCCTGCTCGATTCTCTCCCTCAGGTCAGACAGACCTGGAGCACGGTGTGCTTGGGGAGAGGAGTGTTTTTCCAGTCTGGAGAGCACAGGGGGAGCATTATCACCTTTCTGAAGTGCTTTCAGCTCTTTTAACAGTACTGACACAGGGCCTGTTCAAAAGGAAGGGCAGGAAAAGCTTCACACAAACACCTGAAATTATTCCGTGCCTGGAATGGCTCAGATAGAACTTCCAGAGGCCACAGTGTTCAGCAGATGTGGGAATTAATTCAGCAAGGAAATAGTTCTTAAATATTTTAAAGGCCTTGGTTCTGCCTGTGGTGATGGTGCCCCTTTTTGGTGTCTTAAGCTGAAGTTATTAAACCATCAGAGGCTCGTTGATGAGGCCTTTGTTGGGTGTCTGGAGGCACCTGAATGAAGAAAACCTTGAAAGGTCCTGAAGCTGAAGGAGGGAAGGTTTAGATTAGACATTAAGTAGAAATTATTTAGTATAAGGGTGGGGAGGCCCTGGCACAGGTTGCCCAGAGCAGCTGTGGCTGCCCCTGGATCCCTGGAAGTGTCCAAGACCAGGTTGGATGGGTCTTGGAGCAACCTGGGCTGGTGGAAGGTGTCCCTGCCCATGGCAGGGGTGGCACTGGATGGGCTTTAAGGTCCCTTCCAACCCAAACCATTCCATATTTCTATAGTATTAGTCAGGTTTCTTTACACTTCTCATTCTGGGCCAATGGGACACACAAAGATAATGAGTTCCAAGGCAAACCTGGAAGGCCACAAGCTAACAATAAAGGTTAGTCAAGCCTAACCAGGAGACGTTTGTTTGTTTCAGTCTCTGAACAGAAACTTCTCCCTCGGTATTGTCAAAACACTGACTCAGGCTGTGCAGGCTGGAAGATTATACCCCATGGAGGGAGGGGAAAAATAAAACTCCTTGATCCTCCTTTTCTGTGGTGTGGGCAAAAATGCATCAACAGAGTGATGAGGAGCATCAGACAAGGATCTAAAATCCATCTTGTTTCCCCTGCCATAGCCAGTGGAAGGTCCCAACTGGAGGGCTCTGCAGTCCCTCTGTGGGAGTGTCCTGGTTTCACCAGGGAGCACTTGCAAGGCCTGGAATCCCCTCTGGGTTTACTATTAAACTTAAAAGATGAGCATTAAAAGGGAAATTCCCACTCTCACTAATACCCCTTCATGGCACTGTGCAAACAAGGTTTTACTGGAAACAGCAAACAGAGATCACAAATGGAGAGTTAGGAGTATTAACTACTGGGGTACCTCCAGCTTCAGGAGTATTTCATGTGAATATTCTGCATTATTCTGGTTAAATCCTGCCAGATTTAACAACCCAACAGCTGCTGCAGTGTCAGTGTGTGAAGCTGCCTGAGTGCAGTTCCTCTGCCTCATGCCTGTGTCAGGGACCAGCTTCCCTCCAAACCTTTGTGGGAGGGCTTGGATTAAGATTCTGGTTAAGATTGGCTGTGACAACACATCTCTGGGCACTGTGATAATTAATGCAAATGGCTTTGAAAAGCTTCAGCTAAATGATGTTGTGGGTTTGTTTTAGTGAAGTTGTCGTAAAAAATAATTAAAAATGCAGTTGTGCAGTGTGAGAAAATCCTGAGGATGGAGGTCTCCACCATCTCTGAGCTGTCAGGGAAGTCAGAATTCCTGCTGGTCTCTTCTCAAAGCATCATGGAACGGTTTGGGTTGGAAGGGAGCTCTGCAGATCCCCCAGTCCAACCCCTGCCCAGGCAGGGTCACCTGGAGCTGGTGACACAGGGAGGGAGACTCTCCCTTGTCTCCTTTCCCTGCTACCTCCAACTTTGGGCCAAACCCTAAGGATCAGGAGGGTTTTTTCCAGCCTTCCAAGACACTTGAGTTACTTTTTCCAGCTTTTGTAGAGCTGTAGCTGCCCCTGGTTCCCCTCCAGAGCCTGCCCTGCTCAGGGCCATTGGGACAGCTGGAATTGTGCTCGTGGGGGTTTGTGAGGGACTGAGATCTCTGGATGGGGGGGATTTGGTTCCTTTCTCCTCTATTTAGGCAATGACAAACTGGTGGCAGTAGGAGCCCTCCCTCCTCTGCAGCCCTGGAGTGAAGGATGTCATCACTCCAAAATCCTTGGATGCAGTTTGGGGCATCCCTGGTTGCTGTGGGAATGGGGATGCTTTGGATGCTGCTCTCTGCCCTCTCCCTGCCCCCAGCAGACCTGGCTTTAGCCCGTGAGTCCCTTTGCTCCCAGGGCTTAGGCTGGGCTGCCTCCCTCCTGCTCCCTGTGGATTATGTGCCCCAGCTCAGGAGCTGCTCAAGGTTGTGCCATTTTTAGTGCTGACCAGTGGCAGTGCTTTTCCTACAGCGTGGATCTCCCAGGAAAAGGGGGAGGGATGAACATTCCGGCTTTGACTTGCAAAAATATGGGGTTTTTTTAAGGAAACCGAACAGCAGGAGCTGTTTGTCTGCCTGTCCTTGGAATGTTAATGGCAAAAAGCCTCCAGCCAACCCCACCAGACAGAACTCCCGGGGGTCGGGAGCGCTGGCAGAGCTGTGCCTCTGCTCCTGGGATGGCTCTGGAAACAGGAGATGTCCCAACAGCTGCTTTTGTTTTTCCTCCCTCTTGCAGACCATGGACAGAGAGTTCAGAAAGTGGATGAAGTGGTATGGAAAAAAACACGCAGAATACACAGTGAGTAAAATCCTGGGGCTCCTACTGGTGTCCAGCTTGGAAAGTCCTCTCCAGCCTTCCCCAGCCACCAGCAGTGAGACCACAGCTGCTTCCTGGCTGTTCCCTTCATCCTGGTTTTTCCAAGCCATCCTCCAAAGCCTCTCTCTTTGTCTTGCTTGATGTGTAGTATGGTGTTATTGGAACCACTTCCAGGTCTTTCCACTCTTGGAAGATTTATCCTCCTGGGGCTGCGACGTGTCTTCTGTTCATCCTACACGTCCTTTCCCTTTTTTCTCCCCCTCTCTCCATGGATTGGGGGTTTTGCTGGAGAGACTGTTGGAAATAGCAGCTCCTCCTTGGGATTCTGGAATCTCCTGGTAGATTCCCAGGCAGGGGAAGGTGTGGAAACCTGGGACAGGGGTTGGAGGGGGTGGGATGGCGGGGACGGAACTTCTGGCTGGAGGTTGGAGCAGGAGACTCCAGGAGCAGTGGGAGGCTGTGGGCTCAGGAAGGGTGTTGGGGTGGTTAATTCTGACTTGGAAAGGCTTGGAATTGGGTGCCCTGAGGCTGTAGCTGGATCAGGAGCAGTAAATGGGTCATCCCAGGGCATCTCCCTCCCTGGGGATAGGGACAGGTGTTGGAATTACTTTCCCTTCCTCCCCATGTTGCTCCATCTTTGTGGATGTTTTGCCCTCTGGAATGACAGTGTGAAACCCATGCACTGTCCTGTGCCATTCCTTTCCTTTTCCCTCCTTCTTAATTTTCATTAAGAAAACCTGTTCCCTGGTCAGTCACTTCCCGTGAAATACATAGAAAGTGAAATACATGTTCCACAGGAACCCATGGAGTGTTTGGAAAATACATCTATTTATGCTTCTCCTCCCGGTCTCCAAAGGTCAGGAAAGAGGCTGGATGGAGCAGGAATGTTCCCTAATTTCCCAGCCCAGCTGGGTCACTCTGTCCTGCTCAGAGGTCGCCGCTGGCTCCGTGTCCTGTGTTGAGGTTGAAGTTTGGGAGCTGCTCCTTCCCTTCCCTTTTGTACAGAGCCATTCTTTCCATGTTCCTGGAATGGTGTGAACCACGTGGCTGGAGCATTCCAGCAGGGTGGGATCAAATGCCAGGTTTATTTCCCAATTTTCCCAGCCTTTTTTCCCCATTTTTTTGGCTGCTGGGATCCTTCAGAGGGCTCATCTTGTAGGAAAGGCTGTTCCAGCTCTGCCTTTGGAAAACAGGCCGGAAAGGCCTGGTCCCACCTGCCTCTGAGCACTCTCTCCCTGGAATTCCTGTGCTGGATGGAACTATTCCCTCCTGAGGGCTGCTGGGGGACTGGTTTGCAGCAGGCTGGATATCCCTGCTAACTCCTTCCTGCTGTAGGAGCACTGGGAATGCTTCCCTGCTCCTCCAGTGGCCATATGGCATTTTTCCATTGTGTCACCCAGCTGGCACGACATGAAAGGAGCTGTTCCTGAGGATCCTCTGCCTCTGAGCTGGGGAATGTAAAGAATAGGAGAGGAGCTTGGATAAAATATTGGAAGCATATTGCTTGCCCTAGGCAGCACTTCCAGCCTGAGCATTCCCAGGGCCAGGGTCTGGTGCTGCATTGGAACAAAGCTGCTTATTTTTGCCAGGTTCTTTGGCTTTTCTGACTCTGCTTTCTGCAGTGTTTGGAGTGTGTGCAGCCTGGGTTTTTTGGGAAGAGTTAAAACACTTGCAGCACTTTGTCTTAAGGAAAATTGGTTTCTTGTCACTTGGAGTGATGCTTGAACACAGATTTTGGTCTTTTACATGCAGACACAGGGCAGATTTTATTTAGTTTTTATTCATCAAACATCCCCATTTATTTTCTTAAGAAGATTCTCAGCAGCATCTGCTGTAGGTGACTCATTAAAGAGAGCAAACTTGTCTCACAATGCAGCTGGAAAACACAGAATTAAAAGCCTGGCATCTTTGTCTTTCTGGAAAACAACTTTGTCCCTGCAAAATGCTCCCAAAACTGCAAATATTGGAGGCAAAATAAGCCCAAATTGAAGTAGTCTGTCATCAGCAGAGCTCAGCTGGTGAATCTCACTCCAGTGTTCCAGGCAGTCACATGAAAACTCAATATTTTGGGAAGAATCAAGTGGTGGAGGAGGGGGAGGGAGCTTGGCAGGAGTTCAGGGGGAAGAATCTTGGATCCCACCTGCAGCTTTGGCTGAACGCTGGGGATGTGGTAAAACAGAAACTGGGGGACATGAGGCAGCAGAAAATCCAGGGGTTAGGCCTGCAGGGCTTTAGATTATTTTAACAGCCCAAAGCCCAGTACAGTTATAATTTCCCAATACAAATGGACTTTTGGTTTCCCCTGCAAAGCTGCTGTGTCACCTCAGCAGTGCTGGGTTTGTGCAGCTCAGCGATTCCTTCTCACTTGGGCAATGATTTTCCCTGTGGTTCTTCACCATCTCCAGCCTCACCACATGGCAGGAGCTTCCTGAGGAATATTTTATGGCCTTTTTGCCTTTTGCAATAATCCAAGGGGCTGCCAGAACCTCACTATATTTTTGTAACCTGCCCCAAATCTGACTAACAGGGTTTTTTTCAGATTACTATTAAAAGAAAATTGACAGGAATGTAAACAAATAAAAAACACCCCCCAAAAGCTTTCCAAACCAATAAACTCGTGTTTGGAAAGGCTTGAACAGAAGGACAATGAGCTGTTGCTCATTAAATTGCTCTGCAAGCCTTCAAATTCACTTCCTGGGTTGTTCTTGTTACTGCTGGAAGTTCTGGAATTCTGGAGAGCAAAGTCCAGTGACAACATTTAAAATAAATCCTGATTGTCCACCTGTATTTCCATCCTATTTTGTCAACAATCACAGAAAATACTCTCTCTGGAGCAATGTTTCCATATAAAACTGGCAGCCTCACGTGCATGGAGGTGTCTCAGGGAAGCAGGACAGGGCTGTGTGGTCACTGCAGGTGATAATTCACATTAAATTCCTCCAGTAGCTGGAGGCAAAGTGTCTTGAGGGGGTGTCAGGTGCCCAGGGCTGCTGCAGAGCTCCAGCTGCGTCAGCCCTGAAGTTGGAGAGGGGGAAGATCCATTTGGGGCAGGAGAGGAGTGGGAGGGAGGTTGCTTATCATGCTCTGCTTGGAATTCTCCTGCTCTCCAGCTGCTGGGGGTCTCATAATCCTGTAAAATGAGTATTTACATGCCTGTGGTCCTGGGTGCCTCATTCCTGGTTGTGGATGTCCAATTCCTGCTCAGTTAGGGGAAATCCCATTCTTTGCTGGTCTCCTGCATTCAGAGGGCTTTACATCTTCATCATCATCATCTCCTTCAGCTTTTTGGACGAGAATGTCCCACTTCTGACGCATCTCACTGTGCTCCAGCTCCTTTGATCTTCTCATTCCCTTCCCCCAGAGCTGAGAAGTTTCCAGGATTAGCTCCTTCCCCCTTCTTTGCAAGAAAACTTGTCTGCAGGAAGCAGGACACTTTGGGAAGGTCGTTAGGCCTGGCTGATTAGAGAGCCTTTCTTGGGGAATTCTGCACATGTGCAGCCCCCAAATTAAAACCTGCTATCACAATTAACAGGCAGATGGGTTTTCATGGTTCCTGACTCTAATATCCTCCTGTGGCCTCAAACTCAGAGGCATCTCAGGTATCTGGGGCAGGAGGCTGAGGCTGCCGTGTGGCACAAAGTGCTTCTTCTCTGCCTGGGGTCCCCTTGGAGGACATTTTTGGGGTGTCCTCAGTGCCTACAACCCGTTTTCCCCTTGCGTGGGGAAGGTTTTCTCCCTTAGAGCTCTGCTGAAGGCAAGGGTTTGGTTTGTGTTTGTTTACTCAGGGTTGTTATAACAGAATTCCTGCCCTGCTCCATAAAAGCCCTGCTTTAGCAGCAGATGACAATCTTCAAAGCAAGGGCAGGAAACACAGCTCAGCTTTGCCAAGCTGAGGGATTTTGGGTGGGTGGGGAGACCCAGGAGCTGCTGAGGGCTGGAGGTGCTCTGTGATTCAGCCCCGTGGATTAGAGGGGAATCTTCACAGATCACAGGATGTGCTGAGCTGGAAGGACCCACAAGGATCAACACATCCCATTTAGTGCCTAAATCAGTGTAAACCTGGCTTTGTAAACCTCCAGGCTTATCTCAGGCTGAGTTTGGGGTGTCTCCCTGGCTGCTTTTCCTGGAAATCGGAGAAAAGCAGTGATTAGTGTAGGACTTCCAGTGCCTCTTGCTGCCCAGGGAGCAGACTGGCATCACCTGGACCTCAAGCCCTGCAGCTCGAGGAGGGCCAGAGCAATTGCTCACTCCAGGTGTTCCTGAAGGCCCTGTTTCAGTGGGAATCTCGCCGGGCTGGGCTTTGAAAAGCCCTCCAAACGTCCCCCGTGGCTTTGAAATGGTGCCACGTTTGGGAGGTTTGGCTTGATGCCTCCAGTTATTTTTGAAGAGAACAGGAACCTAAAAATAACCCTGTGTACTTTTCCAGGCAGAACTGGCTGGTTTTTGGGAGCCAAGTGTTTGCAAAGAGGCGGCTGCAATGAGCCATCCTGTGAATTTATGGCTCTGTGGAGCTGCTCAGGCACAGGGAGACTCCCAGTCCAGCCCTGGGTGAGATCCCAGCCCTCCTTCAGGCCTGAGCTGCCCAAATTCCTGCTCTGCACACACCCACAGCTCTGTACCTCTGGCTACTTCTGACCTGCTGCTTCCCATCGAGTTCCAGATGCTGTTGGGTGTATTCCTGGCTGAAAAAAACCTGAATAAAAACCTGGTTTGCCTTCTAAATTTAGCGGCAGTGCAGCTCTGAGGGTGATTTTGCTGAGCTAATTATCCTGTTAGAGAAAGCATCTCCTACATTGTCTAATCAGATGAAAATATCTGTGTTACAGATGGTCCCTTCCATTCATTATTCACTAAGGAGATTAAGTTTCCAAGAGAGAGGGAGGAGCAGGATTGGGGTGGGGACACTGGAAGAGATTGAGAGACTGGGATGGAGGTGTCCCCTTCTCCCTGGATGACCATCATGGACCATGTTCTGCTGCAGTCCTGGGGTTGATCCAGCTGCATTTTCCTCACCAGTTCTTGTTTCACTCTCAGAATCCCTGTAAACCTCTGAGCTGTCTGGGATTTTGGGGGAATTCTGTTGGATTCCCTGTGTCAGTTGGTGGGGAAGGAGCTGCTTTCCTCCTTGGAGGGAGTCCTTTATTGCTCACTGCCCCAGTGGTCAGGGATCTCTATCCTGTCTCTGAGGGGAGCAGCCCCTGCTCCAGGAATCCCTGCCTTGCTTCCAGAGGGGAAAAGGAAGAAAAATAACCCATTTTCTCCCAGCCCCAGTTGACCATCTGGTTATTTCTGTTCTCCTCTGTTTTTCCTGCTGAGATTTTCCCCTAAGCCTGAGCTGGGGAAGCAGAGCCACAAAAATAGATGTGTCTGAGCAGGGCTGGGGTTCATTTGAATTGTTAAATGGCTCTGTCTTGCAAATGTTCATCCTCCACGGGTGATATCAAGTTAAACAGGGAGATTTGGGTTATAAATGCTCCTCTGACCACCCAGGCAGGACAAACACACTGGGAAACTGGATCCAAGGAAAGCCCAACAGCCACTTAGGTTGGATTTCAAGACCTTTATATGAAGCTCAGCATTTCAGGATCGTTTCATGTTACGCTGGTTCTTTGTTCCCTTTCAAACTGTGGCTTCAGGATTGGCCTTCCTGGCTTTTCAGATGTTTTTCTTTCCCCTGTTAGTGTTTGAAAACCCTGTGGAGACCTTAGAAACTGGTGGTGTGGAGGATGCCAGGGAGATGCTGACTTGCAAAAAGTGTTGTAAGATAAATGCAGTTGCCTGTCATGTGGGTTTGCTTCAACTATGTCTTGGTTACTCAACCATGGAACTGTTTACTACAAGACTTGGAGACAAAATTATCTCTTAAAATTCATCTAGAAATGGGCTCCATTCACCTACAGAACTCCAGAAAAAATGCTTCCATATATGAGGTGAAAAGAACTCATCTTGGAACTGCTGTTGCCTTGAGGTTCTGGTTTAGGTTCTGCCCAGACCCAACCGGGTGTTGGGGGGTTGGATCTCAGAGTTCAGCCTCCACCATATCCTTTGTTTTTACTGGAGCAGGGATGCCAGAGGTGCATCCCCTCCCAGCAGGGGGGAGAACACAGGCCTTAATTCCAGTTTTAATCTCATTTCAGCCCAGCTGCTTGGTGGGACAGGTTCTTCTGACTCACTTGTGTTGCTCTGACCTGCTCTTTTTGGTGGATTTACTGTCTAATGCTTGAAGCTCTTGACAAAGGTCCTGATCTCTTCCCTGAAAATCCTCAATATTCACTTTTCTCAGCCTCTTTTTTTTGTTTTTTATCCTTCCTCGTGGGAGCAGCCCCACTGCTCTTGGCACCTGTGTCTTTGTCCTCTGTGGTGGCACAGCCAGGTCTTGGCTCTGAGTGCTTCCCTGGGACAGTGCCCAGCTCAGCCAGGGAGGGGTGGGAGCTGTCCCAGTGTCTGCACTGCAGTGCTGGCACCTCTGAGGTGTCACTCCTCTGCAATCTGTGCAGAAAAAGGATCCTGAGCAGTCAGTTTGGTTGCTTTGATGTTCTGGGATAAACCATCCCCTCACCCCTCCAAGGGCTGTCATTGTCATTAATTACAGAGCTGCATCTTGTTTTTCCCTCTCCTTTTCTTATCTTCCTCTCCCAACCCTCCTCCTGCCTGACCTGTGGCACAGCAGAGGGTGGGAAAACATTCCTCTGGGGAGAGCTTTGTGTTCACCTGGGACTGCTGGGGTGCCATCAGGAAGGTGCTGCTGAGTCACTGGAGTCAGGACTGTGTTTCTTTTCAAATAAGACCTTTCTGTTCCTTCACTTCCATCCTGAAGGTGGTAGGAGCAGTTGGGGTTTATATTTAGCCCCACAGGAAATCAGGTGCTTGAGCTCAACAGGAGCCTGGATTTGGGTTCCCAGCAGGACTGTTCCCAGCCTGTGCTCAGCTCCCTGTGCTGGCCCAGCCATGGATGCATTTGGGGATCAGCTTTGGAATCTCCACGGATCACAGCCCTCACAGGGCACTAAGGATACCCAGAGACCCTTCCTGGGGTATCCCTGGGTGGGAGCAGGGACGGAGGCACCTCTGGGATCCCAGGAATGAGCAGAGCCAGCCCTGCCTGGTTCATCCCCTCTGTGCTCCCCAAAAACTTCCTCTGGCCTTGGCTCTTGTGGGATCAGGGAGCTGGCACAGCATGTTTGTCCCTCTCCAAAGGAAAAGGGCACAACATTAACTCCTCTGTGTGTTTTTGTGTTCTTTGTTTTTAAGCTGGAAAGAGGTGACTTCCTTTCAGAAGAGTGGAGGGAGAGAATTGCAAACACAAGGTACAGTACAGCCATTGAGTGCTGCTTTATGAACTGGAGACTTGGGAGTTTGTATAATGGAAATTGGGAGCCTGGCCAGCTTTTTATATAGAATTTCCATAGCAAATACCAGAAGTTGATCTGCCAACTCCTATATTGGCCTCTTTAGATCCTGTTTTCTGACTGGAAGAATGGCTTTAAATGCATGTCCCATGGTATTATATCCAAGGGTGTATCCAAGATAAATCCTGGTTGTACAGACAAGCAGAAACCTCCATTTGTTTTGCATATCCCTGTAGTTCCTGTCAGGGATTCTGGCAATACACTAATTATCTTGGCTATGGGGGCTCACTTTCCCTTTAATAAAAAGCAAAAGACCCAAGTGAGTCTGTTCCAACTTAAATTGAAAATTCATTTCAGCTAATTGTCTTGAAGACTTATTTATGTGGAGAACTGTGCAGAGGGTCAGGCTCCTTTTTCTGAGGGAGCAAAAAGAGGGAGTAAATTTGTTAAAAACCATCAAAGTCGTCTGTATTTTTAAAGCTTTTCATTCTTCCAGCCTTATGGGCAGAAAAGAAAAACCCTCTTTATTTTTATATGACCTTTTGGGCCACCCTGTTATGTGGGGAAATGAAGGCAGTTGTCAGAGAGGGCTCTGAAAGCCTTCAGTTGTGGCAATTCCTGGATTGCTCCCAAGGGAATGGTTTAGGAGCAGGCCATGGAGGAGGCTGCTGACTTCTGCTTTATTCTGGACCTCAGTTCCTTCTGGAGATGCCTTTTTATTTGGGGACAGACTTGTCCCAGCCTTGCAGCTCCCTGGGGTTTGGCTTTGCTGCTTCTGGTTCCAAGGGCACCCTCCTCTGCTGCTGGGCCACTTCCCTTCAACTCAGTGAACCTTTTTGGACAGTTTTTGGCTGCAGGAGCTCTGAGTTCACAGGGAAGTGCTGGGAGGTGTTTATTTTGGGTGTCTCATGCTCTGCACAGACACCTCACCCTGGTGCAGAATCCCAGGATGGGTTGGGTTGGGTTGGAAGGACCTTAAAGCCCATCTCATTCCAGGGACACCTTCCATGGATCAGGGTGCTCCAGCCTGGCCTGGGACACGTGCAGGGCTGGGGCAGCCCCAGGGAATGATGCTGGGAGCAGGACAAGGCTCCCCATGGCCACGTGGAATGAGCCCTGCAGGATGTGTATTCCAAGGGCTTGGCAGTTCCTGGGATCAGGGTGCTCTGGGCCCCTGTGCCCTGCACGTGCACACGAGCCCTGGGCCAGCAGGAGCTCTGTACAAACACCCATCTGCCAGCTCTGGCTCTCCCCCTTCCTTTCCTGGATGTTTTCTACTCCCATTAATACGTTTGGCGCTTTTGCAAGGCCTCTTTTTTGGCACATGGGGAGGAGGAGGAGGAAGAAACCCCTGCTAGCTTTCCTTGCCAGGCAGGGTTTCCCAAATTTCCAAGTGCAAGGCGTAGCAAGAAGAGCTTTTTTTTTTTTTTCTCTTGGTGTATAAACATTTTTTTTCATTGGTGGTTTTTCACAGCTTTGGCTGCTGCTCTTAAACTCAGTGTCCTTGCTGAACACATTTCATGTGTGGAGGCTCTGGCAGGGGGTTTTTCCAGCAGACCTCTCACAAAGGAACCAGCTCTCCATGTGGGAACAATGTGCCAGAATGGCTCTTTGTAGAACCCTGAAATCTCCTGAGCTGGAAGGGACCCACAAGGACCATCCAGTCTAACTCCTGGCCCTGCCCAGGACACCCCAACAATCCCACCCTGTCCCTCAGAGCGTTGTCCAAAGGCTCCTGGAGCTCTGGCAGCCTTGGGGGTATTTGTTTTTCAGTCTGTGGCATGTTCTGTTTATCTCCCAAACACTTTTACCCTTTGTGGGGTTCTACCTCTGGGCAGGTTTCTGTGTTTCCACATGACTTTGTTCCAGGAGCAAAACCCCCTCATTGGATTTTCTAACCTGGACAGGAAGAACTGACTCCTCCCTTGTGGGTGGGGGTGAAGTGCTGGGTTTAGGGCAGGAAAAACATGCTCGGATGTCACTGTCTTATGGCATTACTGGGAATTTACAGCTGGAAGAGCAACAGGTTGTGGATTCCCCATCCCTGGAAGTGTCCAAGGCCAGGTTGGAGCAACCTGGTCTAGTAGAAGGTGTCCCTACCCATGGCAGAGAGGAGAACTCATGAGCTTTAAGGTCCTTCCCAACCCGAACCATTCCATGAATTTAACCCATATTTTGCTATTTTACTGTAATATTTGAAATGCAGAAGAAGCACCAGGGTGAAATGAGGCCTGTTTGCTGAGCATTGCTCTCCACGTGTGGTGGGAGTTGCTGTGTTGGTGTTGGATCTCACCCCAGCAGAGGGTGAAAACCTTCCTTGTCACATTGTTTTTATGTTAAAACTCCCAGGAGCTGCCAGAGCAGGACCCTTCTGAATGTTTTTAGATGTAACTGCCTGGGCTGAAGGTAAAGCTGAGGGCCTGGTTGGGTCCCTGAGCCAGAGGAAGGTGTTGGTTGGGTGGCAGCAGCTCTGGAGTTGGGGACAAGCAGTTTGTCACTGTCCCTGTGACGTGGCTGGGGGGATTGTGGTGTGTTCTTGGCTCCCTGTTCATCAACCTGACCTTTCCCTTGCAGTGTTATTTTTGTGAATAACTTTGCCTTTGGCCCTGAGGTGGATCACCAGCTGAAGGAGCGATTTGCAAACATGAAGGAAGGTAAATCCTGCTGGAAGTGTTTCTGTCTTGGGTTCCTGGTCCCTGTGGGAGCTGGGGTAGGAGGGGGGCTGTCAGAGCCAGGCTGGGGATTTGTTCTGAGCCTTGGGGCCAAGTGGCTGCACCACAGGGGTTATTTCTTGGGCTTTCTGCTTCCCACTTTAGCACCTCCTCACACCTACCTGGCTCCTTGGAGGAGGGAGACTGTGGAGCAGAGTTGGGCTGGGAGGAGCTGCTGCTCCTTCCTTATCTCCCATGGGAACCTACAAACCATGCAACAGCCAAGGGCAAACTTCCTGGTTCCCTGGAAGTGTCCCAGGCCAGGTTGGACAGAGCTTGGAGCAACCTGGGCTGGTGGAAGGTGTCCCTGCCCATGGCAGGGGTGGAACTGGATGAGCTTCCAACCCAACCCATTGCATGATTCCTGGCTGCAGAGGCTCTGGATAGCCAGTCTATAATTCCATGTGGAATTCACTTACTGGGTTCCCCTATTTGAAGTTGTCACATTTAGTGCTCGGTGTTAACTAATAAACAATGAAATAGGATTACACACTGATAAAATGTGAGTGCTGCCCAGGGAAGGGAACAGAGCTGGGAAGGGGCTGGAGCAGCAGGAGCAGCTGAGGGAGCTGGGGGGGCTCAGCCTGGAGAAAAGGAGGCTCAGGGGGGACCTTCTGGCTCTGCAACCCCCTGACAGGAGGGGGGAGCTGGGGGGGGTCGGGCTCTGCTCCCAGGAAACAAGGGACAGGATGAGAGGGGAGGTTGTGGTTGGAGATTAGGGAATATTTCTCCATGGGAAGGGTTGTAAAGCACTGGCACAGCTGCCCAGGGTGGAGTCACCACCCCTGGGAGTGTTCAAACCACGTGTGGACGTGGCACTTGGGGACAGGGGTTAGTGGTGACTGTGGGGGAGGGTTGACAGCTGGACTTGCTGATCTTAAAGGTGTTTTCCCACCTTAAAAGAGCCACAATTCCATACAAACATGGCCTTTGTCCCTGGGTGTCCTGGTGCTCCTTGGGAAGTTGCAGCCTGGGGGCACCCCCTGACCCCAGCATGGCCCTGCCTTGGCCCGGGGTGGCTTTTTTCTTTGCTCTTAACCACTGGGATAAGTAACAATTTTATTTGGCTGTGGCAGAAATTCCAAAAATAGCTATTTCTGAAAAGAAAAATGTGTGGTGTGAACAAGGAATCTGTGGCTTCCCATGGCACAGCCTTGTGCTGAAATAAATAATGGGACTTCTGGGCTCTGTTGCAAACCATAAAACCCCCCAAATTAAGCTGTTTTCTTTAATTTTACTGGTTTGGTTTTTAATTTTTTAAACCTCTTTAGTGGTGGCTTAAAAGCAGTGGCAAACTGGGGACAGTTCAAGCACTTTTTATGATGAAGAAACGTTATTTCTCTTTCCAGAACGTGCCCAGGCTCTGACTTGGGCTGAATGACCCCAAATACCCATGAAATGGAGATTATGGCCTTTAAATAAAAGGGCTTTGGGGGCTTGTGTATAAAAGATCCCAACTTGGAAGGAGATAATTGAAATTTCTTCAGATTGCCACTGAGAATCCATGTGCTCTTTCTTTTCCAAGTGTTTTAAATCTGTCATTTTAAAGTGATCCTTGAGGTGTCACCTCAAAGATTGACTTTCTTGGAGACTGTCAGAGTGAGAATTAGCTAATTTATTCTTTTTAATGATATACAAGTGGTAGTTTTATAGGGCTGCTCTTTAGGGCTCTGTACCAGGTTATATTTAATGAGTAGTTATTTCTAGAACAAACCATGGAACTGACTTTCCTTTTTTTCCCTTTTCTTTTTCCAGGTGGGAGAATTGTGTCCTCAAAACCTTTTGCACCTCTAAATTTTAGAATTAACAGTCGAAACTTGAGTGGTATGGTTGTCCTTTTTATTGTTCCTTACAATTGGGGGTTATTCATTATCTGAACATGTCTGGGGTGGGATTTTGTTTCATTATCTGAATGAATTATCTGGGGTTTTGTTGCTCTCAAGAGTCATGTAAATAAGTAAAAAAATGCTGTTGGATTATTAGAGCACAAGTGCCAAAGTGACATGGATTTACACCCAAACTACCTAAAAACACCCAGCACTGGAACAGACACTTTTTATGGGGTTTGTGCTCCTGGATTTTGGTGTTTGGACCATCAAGGTGTCCCTGACTGGGCAACTTTACAGCTGAAGAGAGAAATGAGGTGTTGTAGGGTGGATTCATTTTCTTTGGCCACAAAGAGCTGTAAGGACTCCCAGGTTACGCTGTGGCTGATTGAATCTGGCCAGGTGAACCCCACCAGTCATGATTCCTAAGGCTTGGAAGTTATGGAGCCAGGCTGGGAGAGCTGGGGGGGTTCACCTGGAGAAGAGAAGGCTCCAGGGAGACCTGAGAGCCCCTTCCAGGGCCTAAAGGGGCTCCAGGAGAGCTGGAGAGGGACTGGGGACAAGGGATGGAGGGACAGGACAAGGGGAATGGCTTCCCAGTGCCAGAGGACAGGGATAGATGGGATATTGGGAAGGAATTGTTGGCTGTGAGGGTGGGGAGGGTCTGGGATGGAATTCCCAGAGCAGCTGTGGCTGCCCCTGGATCCCTGGGAGTGTCCAAGGCCAGGCTGGACAGGGTTGGAACAACCTGGGCTAGTGGGAGGTGTCCCTGCCCATGGCAGGGGGTGACACTGGATGGGCTTTAAGGTCCTCCCAACCCAAACCATTCCAGGATTCCCTCAAATGGTCGCCTTTGAACTCCCTGTGTGCTGTACTCTGAGCACACAACCTGCACACCCAGGCCCTGGGGCTGCTTTATTGCCAACAAAGTTTTGTGGTTTTCTTCTCTGAACACCCCAGACTCGAGATTTGCCAGTGTTGTCCTTAGCAGGGGCATGAACTGCAGTTTTTGAGGTGTTAATGCCCCTTGTTGCTGGTTTTGCTTCTGAGCTGTTTTAAACTGCTATTGTTGGAATTGGGGTTGTGCTTTGCAGGGCCAGGAGTTGGACTCAGTGATCTTTGTGGGTCCCTTCCAGCTCAGCATATTCTATATTCTGTGAAATTTCTCAAGGAAAAGAAGGACCCAAGCTGGGCTTTACACATATTTACTGTGTCCAGTGCAAAACATTCCCTAAATTGAAAACCCCCTTATTCCCCTCTCTGTGCAAACGTGGTGAGGAACTCACTGAGTTCCAGATCTCAAGCTGTGTTTAGTTTTGGCCTGACACTCCCAAACTGCTTTTCAAGAATAGGGATTTATGGACTGTCATGAAGTAAACTGTGTCCTTGGGAGTTATTTTTATTAGGCTGGAATTGTTGTGCATGTCCCACTCATCACACACCCAAACCTGCCCTTGGAAACTCTTCTCTGGGGCATCTCTTGGTTTTGGACCTTATTAACCATTGGGTCCTGGCTTTGCCAATCCTTTGGTACATGGATTTGAAAATAAAAGGGAAAAAAGGTGGAATGATCCTCCTGGCACTGCTCAAAGCTCTGGAAAGCTGGAATCCTGCTGTCAGTTTGCCCATGAGACAAAGAGCCCGAGCAAAGCTCAGTCCCTCCTGCACAGCCCAGCAGAGCTTGGGGAAATGCAGGAAGGCACCTGGGGAGGTTTCAGTTAAACCTGCCCACAAAAATCCATGTTTTTGGCCTCTCCAGCCTTTTCTTTCCTGGCTTCTGCCCAGTTCCTTATCTCTCTGCTGCATTTGGGAGGCTGGGGCCAACACGTACTGCTCCTTTCACCTCATAAAGCCCTTTGTGACTGTCAGTGGAGCCAGATCTTTATCCCATTCCAGCTTTCACCCCACTGTGGATTCATTGGGAATGTTTTCTAGAACACTGAAGTTTTAGATAGTAATGCTTAAAGGGAATGCTGATGTTAAAATTATATAGAAATAGGTAATTATGGAGATGGCTCAGCAAAAGGATGGATAACAACTTCCACAAGCAGGAAAATTCCAAGCATTCAGATAAAAGGACTTGGAAAGAAATCACCTTTGTGTGCTGCAAACAGGGAAAATTGTGGGAATAGATTTTAGGTCCTAATCCCATTCTGTGTTTGGGAAATACAAATTTCAAATGAAACTGTGCTGAGCCTGGGGCTTGTTGCAGTGTTAATGGCCTGTCCCAAGTGACCCTTCCAGGGAAATGTCATCAGCCATGGCCAGTGTCCTGCATGTGCAGAGGAGGGAATGTCACTGGTGTCTTGATCTGAAGGATGAACAGTTAAATAATTTACAAAATACACTGGAAAAGAAAAGCTTTAAGAAACACCATTTCCCTCAATACCAGTTTTGCCCTTAGTCCTTCCATCTGGAAGAAGAAATGGAAATGTGGAAAGAGTTGGACAAACAAAAACAAGGATTAAAGTGTGGTTAAAATAGGGGTTGAGGTTGGTGAATCCCAAACCTTGCTTTTGGCCTCTTCTGGGTAATTTCTCTTTAATTAGAAGCATTCCAGAATTTCTCCACTGGCCCAGTGATTATGGGGATGTTTGAGGCACATCCCATTGCTATTAATTGTGGAGAACAAAACAAATAGAGGCAAGAAAGCAAATACAAACCATGTTTGTGCCCAGTCCAAATATAGTGCCCAGTTTCCAGGGGCTGGGGATGTCTGTCTGATGCAGTCCTCCTGGAACAGTTCTCTGAGACACACAGTCCTGTCTGCTAGAAGCTTGCAGTGTTGTAATTTCAGAGATAAAAGGTCATTTTCTGTATTGTGATGCAGCAAGAGAAGAAGAAATTCTCTCTAAACTCACTACGGTGCTTTTCTTTAGGATGTGAACCCCAGATTTCCCTTTGGTGTTACCTGGTGGGTTCAGCTGAGCAGAACTGAGGCAGCTTTTCCCTTTGTTCCCACAGATATTGGCACTATAATGAGAGTTGTGGAGCTGTCACCACTGAAAGGATCCGTGTCCTGGACAGGGAAACCAGTCTCCTACTACCTGCATACTATAGACAGAACCATAGTGAGTATGGCCAGCCTGGGCAGCATTCCAGCTCCACTGCCTGGAACTTGGGAATGGTGTTCCTGTTCCTTTGGGGATTCGCAGACCTGTAACACACCTACAAGGAGTGGTTGTACTTCTCCTGAGTGTGCAAACCACCCTGCAGGGCCTTGGCTGCTCCACACCCCCCGTGGGTATGGACAGTGCTCTGGGAATGCAGTCACAGATATAATTCCTTCAGAATCCTGGTCTTGTGCTCTGAGTTCCTCACTGAGTGAAGGCTCTGTGTCTCTGGTTCTCCCTGTGCTCTGTGCTGCACACACCATTTTATCTGGTCGTGTTCAACCAGGAAATCTTAGTTTTAGGACCAGCCCAAGCTCCACAACAACCCTGATGCATCCACTGGTTTTTTCCCTTTGCTTAAAGAAAACAAAAAAACTCCTGTAAAAATGAAACCTTTTGTGGAGGATTCCTTTATTGCACAGTAATTTTTTTTCAGTGTGATTGTGAGGCTGTTTTCCTCACAGTCTAGCAGTGCTTTTGTTAAAGGAAAAGCCAGAGTGGAGATAAATGGTGGAGTACAAGGGTGCAGTGGAAATAACCTGGTTGCCAGTTCCCCTCTGCTGAGGGGAGATATGTGACACAAAGCCTTCAAACAAGGCCAGCCAGGGCTGGGGATGTTAAACCCTTGTAGAGGTTGGATTATGTCCCGTTACACAACAGGCTGTGTGGCTGAAAAGACTGAATGGGAATGGAGCTTATCAGGAGCCAACCAGTCAGAATTCTGCACTTCTGCGTTTGTTTTAAGCTGATATTTTATTCTGATGTGCTCAGCTGTCATGGCTTTGAAAACAACTCTCTTCTCTTTCTATTTCCAGCTTGAAAACTATTTTTCTAGTCTCAAGAATCCAAAACTCAGGGTAAGTTTCAATTGTTCGCTGTAGAAAACTCAAAAAAAAAGAAGTGGAGCAGCCACTGAAGGATTTGGTCACAGATGCCCAGAAGTGAGAGGAAGTCAGATTTTCTTGATTAGGAAAGGGCAAGGAGCTGATTGAAGTGAAGCAGCAGATTCCATCAAGCACTAATTCAATTATGTGCAGGGGATTCCTGATGGAGGATTAGTGGGGCAGCCTCCAGGTGCTTTCACCTTGCACTGGAGGTCTCTGAGGAGCTGTTTCTTCATTAAAGGACTGGAATTAAAATGCCAGAGAATATTTGGGATGTGCAGGGCTGTGTTAATCTGAAGTAACCCGGGGCTGGAATTCCCAGGAAGGAAACCAAGTGAGGCCACTTCATTTCAAACTTGAGGTGGATGTTCATCTTTGGACTGACCTGTTCTGAACAGACTCTTGGTCGCTCTGAAATTGGGTTATTTCAGGCTCTTAAATCCAAATTTGGGAGTAAAAAGACTTCTTGGGGTCAAAACCAAAAATTGCAGGACAACATCCATGAGATTCTGACCTTCCCTGCTGAGAACAGGGAGGCCCCAACCTGCCTTTTCTGTGCTCTGGGCGAGAAGTTCAATCCCTGAGGTGTTGGAATGGCCACAGTTCTGCAGATTAAATCCCACCTGGAAGGTGCAGGAAAGACTTTGACTGAGCTCCTGGAAATTTCCTGTTTGAAAGAGGTTTTTTTTTCTCTGAGAGAAAAAGAGATTTTATTTTTTTCTGAGAGGTTTTCTCTGAAGGAGGAAATTTCCTGTTTGCCTTGGAGAAAATCAACCTTAAGAGTTGCTGCTTTTGTTTTTATTGATGTCCTTGGCAGATTTGGCTGAAGGTGAACGGGATGGTGATTAATGGCTTTGCCATTTCCAGTCATATCAGGTTTTTTAAGTGATGTATCAAGACATGAAAAGTTGTTGAAATATTTAATAATAATAAAAAATACAGTAAAAAACTTCAAAACCTGATACAGGGGTGGGGTTGGGAGGGGAGAATATGGGAAGAGATTGGGATTTAATCCCTGGCTGGAGGTTTGAGTTAGGGAATTCACCTCCCTTTTCCCAACCAGTGCTGGGCATTTAAGTAATATAATATTTTAATATTCAAACTATATAAAAATTATAAATAGAAAAATATTAATATAGTTAATATAATTTATAAATGCAAATACAATATAACTATAAATATGTAAAAATAAAAATATATAATATGAACATAATAGAAATATAAACAATGCAACAATGGAATATTTAAATTAAGCATATTTATAAATATAATTATAAATATCTAAATAGAATTTTGATATGTTATGAATATGACTATAATAGAAATATACAAATATATAATGTTTAGATAATTAAAAATTAATTTGGCAATTGAATTAATATAATAATTTAATATTTAACTTATCTTTGTAATAATAAATACAACCATAGTTATAAGTATATATAAATAAATATAATTTTAATATAAATTATAAATATAAATATGATTATATAAAATATAAATGTATTGTATTCTAGAATATTTATAATTAAAATATTAAATTGGTAATTGCAATAATATAATAATTTAATATTTAGAAATGAATAATAAGGGTTTTCCCTTTTCTTGTAGAAAACTAAGCTGGGAAACACAGTGATCTGTATTAAAATGTGATAAATATGCATGACATGTATGTCAAATATATGTATATATATATGTGAGACAAGGACAAATTCTGAACTGACCTGCTCTAAACCCTTGTGCAGGAGGAACAAGAGGCAGCTAGACGTCGTCAACAGAGAGAAAACAAGAGCAACACAACGACTCCAACCAAGGTTCAAGAAAACAAGGTGACCCTCCTGCCTTTCCCTGCAGGGAATGTGCTGTGCCTGCCCCAGCTCGGGGGGGCAGCAGGGTGGGCACAGCAGGGTGGGCACAGCAGGGTGGGCACAGCAGGGTGGGCTCTGCAGGGTGAGCTCTACCCTGGACACCCCAGCTGGGCCCAAAATACCGTGGAGGGAGTTCCTGAAGCTGCTCTGGGGAGCTGCAGCAGTGACTGTGGCACAGAGGTGTTGGGGGATGACTGGGGGGTGTCCCCTCAGCAGGAGCTCCCAGAGCTGTCCCCAGTCTCAGCCCAGCAGAGCAGCTCAGAGAGTCCCTCCTGCAAACACCCCGTTCCCTTCTCGCTCCCTCGTGGGATCCTGGGAGAGACGAGTGACTGTTCCTGCCCAGAAATACAAAGTACTGAGGGTACTTTGACTTTTAAATGAGGTTCAGTTGAAGAATTTAGTCAGTAAAGGATGAATAATCAGCTTTTCTTAGACAACAGGTTCAGATTTAGTGGCATCACAGAATAATTTGGATTGGAAGAGACTTCAAAGCCCATCTCATTCCACCCCTGCCACAGGCAGGGACACCTTCCACCAGCCCAGGTTGCTTCAAGCCCCATCCAACCTGGGCTGGGACACTTCCAGGGATGGGGCAGCCACAGCTGCTCTGGGCAACCTGTGCCAGGGCCTCATCACCCTCCCAGGGAACAATTCCTTCCCAATATCCCACCCGAGGTTCCCCTCCCTCAACATTTTCTTTCCTGTAATGAACAAATCCAGAAGAGAATGATCACAACGCCTTGGAAACATCTCTTATCCTAAGCAAGTCCACTTCACTGGCAAGTTATTAAACTTCAATGCATCAGTTTGCTTTCATAAAGTCATTAAGTGTACAGGCATTAAGGTATTATATATATATTTTAAGGTATTAAGTTTAAAGTTATTGAACACAGTCATTAATGTTTGCTTAAAAGGAACTTTACATATGGGGGTAGAAATGACTTAAAGAGCTTTTGGCTTTTCCAAACCTCTCAGGATTCTGGTGCTGAGGAAGAAAAAGCTGCAGCAAACTCTGTCAAAAAGCCATCTCCCTCCAAGGCAAGGAAGAAGAAGCTGAGCAAGAAAGGCAGGAAAATGGCTGGGAGGAAACGGGGCCGCCCCAAGAAGATGAACCCGGCGAGCACCGAGCGCAAGACCAAGAAGAACCAGACTGCACTAGAACTTCTGCACGCCCAGACTGTCTCCCAGACATCTTCATCCTCTCCTCAGGGTGAGTTCAGGGGGCCCAGAGAAGTGTCTGAGCTCTGGATGTGCTTGGAGGTCCTTTATTGCCAGGTGCAGTTTGGTTTGGTGTCATATATTCCCCGTGTCCACCTGTAAGAGGTTGGCCTTGTTTGACTCCCCAAAGCTCCTCCATCACTGCCCTCCACAAGTGGACAGGGGAGAGAAAATGTATCAAAGGTTCCTGAGTTGAGATAAGGACAAGGAGAGATCCCTCACTGATCACCATCAACTTGGGGATATAAATTGAATTTATTACTAACAACATCACAGCAAGATAATGAGAAGTATAATAAATCTTAAAAACATCTTCCCCCCACCCCCTCCCTCCTTCCTGGGCTCTCCCTCCTCCCCCCAGCAGCACAAGATGGAAATGAGGGTCAGGGTCAGTTTGTCACAGGTTGTTGCTGCTGCTGCTCAGGGAGAGGAGTTGAAGTCCTTCCCCTGCTCCAACCTGGAGTCCCTCCCATGGGAGACAGTTCCCCATGAACTTCTCCAACATGAGTCCATCCCATGGACAACAGTTCCCCATGAACTGCTCGAACATGGGGCCCTTTCCATGGGGTCAGTCCTTCAGGAACAGGCTGCTCCAGCCTGGGCTCCTCTCTCTGTGGGGCTGCAGCTCTGTGCCAGGACCCTGCTCCAGCAGGGGCTTCCCAGGGGGTCACCTCCTCCTTTGGGCATCCCCTGCTTTGGAATGGACTCCAGAGCTCCATGTGCCTCAGGGGGGTCTCTGCACCCCCATGGCCCCCCACGTGCTGCAGGGGGGTCTCTGCACCCCCATGGCCCCCCACGTGCTGCAGGGGGGTCTCTGCACCCCCATGGCCCCCCATGTGCTGCAGGGGCACAGCTCCCTCCCCATGGGCTGCCCCAGGGGCTGCAGGGGAACCTCAGCTCCAGTGCCTGGAGCCCCTCCTGCCCCTCCTCCTGCCCTGCCCTGGGGCTCTGCAGGGCTGTTCCTCTCCCGTGTTCTCACTCTGCTCTCTGCACCCAATTCCATCTGCTCAATAACATTTTTCCCATCTTAAATACATTATCCCAGGGGTGTTCCCACCATCTCTGCTGGGCTCGGCCTTGGCCAGCAGCAGGTCCATCCTGGAGCAGCTGGAATTGGCTCTGCTGGACATGGGGGAAGCTTCTGACAGCTGCTGGCAGGAGCCACCTCTGTCACCCCCCTGCCACCAAACCCTGGGCACACAAACCCCACACAGCCCAGAGCAAAGCTGCCCTTGGGATGGGGGCGATGGGGTGGGATCTGTCTGTGGGCACCTGCTCGAGCTCAGTCCTGGATCATACATGATGAAGCTGCTGTCCTTGCCCCAAACACTGACTTTAGGACCTGTCTCTGTGTCTCCCCAGATGCCTACAAGTCACCTCACAGCCCATATTACCAACTACCTCCTAAAGTACAGCGGCATTCGTCCAACCAGCTCCTGGTGACTCCCACCCCGCCTGCACTACAGAAGCTGCTTGGTAAGGCTGATTTACCACCTTGTTTGTCATGGGAACCCCCCTCCCCTTAGAGGTTCCTGAACGTGCAGTGAATCGAAGGGCTGATAATATCCACAGAGGAATGGTGTGCATGGAGCAGCAGAGGGATGAGCTGCTTCCCACCTTCCCCACATCCCTCGGCATCATCACAAGGGCCCCTCTGCTGCTGCTCAAGTTGCTGTCTTGCTTTGCATTTGTTCTTTGGCATTGTTTCAGCTCTCATTTGGCCCCAAAGGCAATAAACTTGGGTTCAGTAGGAATCCAAACTAACTGTAAATGGAAATGACCGGTCAGAAATCACTTTATTTGAAAGGAAAAGACTCTCTTGTAATGAAATGGTAGGATCTTAGGGAACACCATTTCCTCACAAAACTCAGAGCCTATAAATGAGATGCTGTCTGAGATTTTGAGGCCACAAAGGTGTGGTTGGAAGGAAAAACTTGCAGGGTGTTTTTTTGGGTCTTCTGGTGTCTGTCCCCTCCCAGCTATTTATGCTTTGGTGTTGGGCAGGAGCCAGTTTAGGATCCTCTGGGAATCTGATGTAATGGTCCTTTCTGTGGAGAGACCAAGGGCATCTGTGATGTCCTTCTGTTCTCTTGCTGTGGTGTCTTAGTTTAGGCTGATTTCTTTCTGTAGAGAAAGAGAGAGGAAAATAGTGATTGAGAGGGACATTTTGTGGCTGGGTGGGGGAGAATGACACTTGTCTGGACGAGGCTTTATATGTTTGTGCAGCACACTGGGCTTAGTCCTGTCATTGGCCTTTAATGATGGAAAGGCTGGGGAGAAGGAGGGTCATTGCTGGAGATAAAGAGTAATGAGAAGGGGAGAATAACCTGGGTGTAGAGCTCGTGGGTCTGTGTGGAGGGAGGAACGGGAGGAGAACAGGCCCTGTGTGTGGTGCTGGGAGGGTGTGAGTCTGAGCTCAGGGCTGGTTTGGGCTCCTGCAGCTCATCTCTTTTTTTATTTCTACTTACAAAGACCTCAAATCCCTCAGCTCCTCTCTCCTCATGCAGACACACCACTGACACCCAGCACCTTCTCTGCCTGCTGGAGTGTGTTGTCATGGCTTCCACTGGTTCCTGTTCTGAGGAGCTGATGGATCCAAGAGCTCCCCTGGCACCAGAAGATGGATTTCCAGCATGTTCTAAATCCAGCTTTAATGGCTTGGCCTGACTTACAGTCTGAATCAAAAGAGAGCAAAGTGGGGAAAGGTGGCAGGGGAGCAAATAGGGGTAAGTAGGATTATTGCTCTTATTCTCTGTTGAAATTCGTCATCTGGTTTCTTTTGCAGACTCTTTTAAGATCCAGTACATGCAGTTCATGGCTTACATGAAAACCCCTCAGTACAAAGCAAGTCTGCAACAGTTACTGGAGCAGGAAAAGGTAGGTCTCATTTTGACCATTTCTAAACAAAATTACCAGACTGTGAAGTACCTTCAGTGTGGGGAAGAATGCTGGGGGATGGGAGCTGTGGACACTTGGAGCAGAGCTGCACCAGGCCGGGGATAAAGGCTCTGCCAGAGTCCTGCTTAGGCTGAATGACTGTTTGGGCATCTCAGTCACCCTTTGTGTGCTTAAATCTCCAACCTGGGAGAGAAACTCATCTCCTCTGCCCTCTGTGCCTTCCCCCTGATAAGGCTAACTTGGAATCATGGAATGGTTTGGGTTGGAAGGGAACTTAAAGCCCATCTAGTGCCACCCCCTGCCACAGGCAGGGACACCTTCCACCAGCCCAGGTTGCTCCTTTGCTCCAGCCTGGCCTTGGACACTTCCAGGGATCCAGGGGCAGCCACAGCTTCTCTGGGCAACCTGTGCCAGGGCCTCCCCACCCTCCCAGGGAACAATTCCTTCCCAATATCCCACCTAACCCTGCCCTCTAGCAGTTTAAAACCATTGCCCCTTGTCCTGTCAGTGTCTGCCCATATAAAAAGCCCCTCTCCCTTCCTTTTATAAACCTTTAGGCCCTGGAAGGGGCTCTCAGGTCTCTCTGGAGCCTTCTCTCCTCCAGCTGAGCACCCCAGCTCTCCTGGCTTCAGAGCAGAGGGGTTCCAGCCCTTGGGGCATCTCTGTGGCCCTTCATTCATTTAAATTTACCATGTCATGGGCTGGAATTCATGGAAAGGCAAGGGAAGCCCTGGAGCTGGCAGGGGGATGTTTCTCTGCTATGGAACCACCAGCAGAGGGAGGAAATTTCCTGCCTAAACCTCTTCTTGTATTGCATTGTCTCAGTTCTGAATGTCCTATTTGCTATATCAGTCAGCTCTAATGAGAGAGACTGTGCCTGGTGCTGTGGAGGAACCTTTCCCAGTACTGCTCAACAATTAACTTCCAGTTAAAGCCTTCCAGGGCCTAAAGGGGCTCCAGGAGAGCTGGAGAGGGACCTGGAACAAGGGATGGAGGGACAGGACAAGGGGGAATGGCTTCCCAGTGCCAGAGGGCAGGGTGAGATGGGATATTGGGAAGGAATTGTTGGCTGGGAGGGAGGTGAGGCCCTGGCACAGGTTTCCCAGAGCAACTGTGGCTGCCCCATCCTTGGGAGTGTCCAAGACCAGGTTGGATCAAAGGAGCAACCTGGGCTGGTGGAAGGTGTCCCTGCCTGTGGCAGGGGTGGGATGGGATGGGATGGGCTTTAAGGTCCCTCCCAACCCAAACTGTGCTGGGATTCTGTCCCATTCCAGCTGTTGGTGGTCCCTGTGGAAGCTTTGCTTTGCTCTGTGGCCTCTGTGAAGTGCCAGCATAAAGCCATGGGGTTGGTTCCTGGCGTTTTCAATGCTGGGAGCTCTCTTTCCAGTTGAGAGGGTTGTGCCACCCTGTTCCTCGCTGGGAACTGGTTCATCTGGGGTGGTGTTCCTGCAAACCTTTCTCCTGTGCTTGTTTCCATTTGGTTTCACAGTCCGTCAGCACTTTGAATTTTCCTCTTTCTCCTTCAACAGCAGATTTTTTGCTTGATCTGCACTTGTCAGAAAGTCAGCACGAAGGGAACTTGCATTGCACAAAGGGAAGGATGGGGTGCAATTCTTGTACCTTACGCTGAGAAAAGTCATCCCTTGGTGTGTGTGTCCAACAGCTGTTCCAGACTTTTAAACATTAAAATGAGGAATTCACTGTGAAAATGTTTTTAATGGGGTGTTGCATGGCAAATTAAACCTCACAGAGGCAGAACTTGGCTGGGTGAGGGGATGTGTGGGGTTTATTTCATAACTGTCTCTTACTATAAGGGTTTGGAGTACAAGAAAAATATTTCTGTAATAATTTTAAAAGAAGCTGCTGGTTCCCAGCCTGCCCTTAGATGGAGCTGTCAGTCCCTGCATGGTCTGGAAGGGCTCAATGAAGTGTCTGATGTTGAAAACAGAGATGGTTTTTCAGCATCAGCTCTGCAGGGACTCAGCTCTTTCCCAAGCCAGTGGGAGCTGAGTGCCAGGGCTGGGTTTTCTTGCACGTGTGGAACTTGCCAGCACTGCTCCTTCCCTGCTTGGAGTCACAGAGTCATGGAACCATTGAGGCTGCAAAAGATCAAGGGCTTTTTGCCCTTGTTCTCCATGTTTTTTGGATCAGTGCCTCAGTGTCTGCACAATTCCTGCTTGGCCTCGGCAGCAGAAGCTGGAGAACAGGGGGATCTCCAGAACTCTCTTTCCTTGCTGCCTCATCCTTTATCCATCCTTGGATAAATGAGGCTCTTCAGCCAGTCCTGTTCTGCCTTTTGCTGCTCCCACAGTGTGTGGCCATGGAGTAAGTGAGCAGGAATGTTCTGGGCAGGGAATGTGCTGGGAGTGGGTCGGGTGACCCCCTGAAGTTATTGTGGCACAAGTAGTAAAACTGGTTTGGCTTATTTATGACTTTCTTCCTCCCTCCCCCTCAGTGTATTTTCATTTACTGCATCTCTTCCATGAGTGTTGTACAGGGAAAAGGAATTGGGACTCTGGGGATTTAGATCCAGTTCCCAGTTTGGTAACAGATTTCATACAGATAATCTTTCCCAGTGCTGTTTCTGCCCTGATGTGATTATTACTGCTGCTTTACAGTGCACTGGGAGGATAAAAATGAGTTTTTAGGAATTTCTTGATTGTATTTTACCACAGAACAGGAAAAAAACCTCCTTAAAAGCTCTTTTCAGCTGACTTAACTTCCCCAGGTATCCCACACTAACAAACAGAGGGTCACAGGAGGCTGAGCTGGGGGAGCTCAGAAATCTCCTCAGAGCTCAAGTTCACTCCCAGCATGCTACAAAAACCAGGTGTGAATATCTTCCTGAGATGGACCATGCTGCAGCTGGTGCTCAATGTGTGTTTTCTCACTGTTCCCTCCGGCAGGAGAAGAATGCCCAGCTCCTGGGCACAGCACAGCAGTTGTTCACCCACTGCCAGGCCCAGAAAGAGGAAATCAAAAGGCTCTTCCAGCAGAAGCTCGATGAGGTGACCCTGGGGGGGTGGGACTGGTGCTCTCGGTCAGCTGTGTGCAAACATTTGTGGCAAAGCTGAACAAGACCAGAGCAGTCTGAGGCCTTCAGCCTCTGTTTGGCTGCAGATCAGGCTCAGCAATGTGGGATTTGTGTCACACTCTGGCTGTGTTCTGTCCTCGTTGTTGGGATTGTTGTGGGTCACTCCGTGTCCCAGGGAATGGGGACAGGCCACAGACATGTGATGTTCAGTGCAGGATTCATCCCCTGCTGCTCCAACAAACTCTGTGTTGCCAATGCAAGCTCAGAGGGAAATGTGGAGGCTTTCCAAAAAAATAGTGTTATTTTGGCTGGCAAGACCCTGAATGCCTATTTTAAAGTTGAATAGTTGGAAGAGCAACTCCAAGGTACTTCTGTCCTTCCTTGTTGTCCCTGAGCAGTGACAAAGTGCCTTGGAGAATGTTCCTGTGAGCTGCCCAAGCTCTCCAGATCTCCCCAGTGCCCCTTTGGAATGTGACAGTTTTCTGGAATTACTGACTGATCCTTCTCACTCCTCATCGTGTAGTTGGGAGTGAAAGCTCTGACATACAACGACCTGATCCAGGCTCAGAAGGAAATCTCTGCTCACAACCAGCAGCTGAAAGAACAGACCAAGCAACTGGAGAAGGACAACAGTGAACTCAGGAACCAGAGCTTGCAGCTGGTGGGTACAGCCCCTGGGCTGAGCACGGGTGATGCTGCTCTTTGTGCAGGACAGGGCCTGAGCTGGGGCTGAACAACCACTCACCCTCTGTAACAGAAGAATTCAGGGCACAGAATGCAGAGGGACCTTTTTTGGATGACTTTTCTTTGTCTCTGAGCACATGCTGAGGTGACAGTTGGCTTTGACCCCAGCTGTGTCCCTGAGCAGCTCTGGATGCCTCTGGAGTTTGTACAGGGCTTCCTTTGGCCAGCACTCTTGGGGTGTTCATCTTGGTAACCCACACTGTTATAGAATCACGGAATCATTAAAGTTGGAAAAGACCTTTAAAATCATCAAATCCAACCTTCAGCACCACCACCATAGTCACCACTAACCCCTGTCCCCAAGTGCCACATCCCCACCTTGTTTGAACACTCCCAGGGATGGTGACTCCACCACTGCCCTGGACAGCATGTGCCGAAGCTTCACAACCTTTTTGGTGAATAAATTTTCCCTGATATCCAGCCTAAACCTTCCCTGGTACAACTTGGGGCTGTTCTCTCTCCTCCTGTCCCTTGTTCCCTGGGAGCAGAGCCCGACTTCCCCCCCCCAGCTCCCCCCTCCTGTCAGGGAGTTGCAGAGCCAGAAGGTCCCCCCTGAGCCTCCTTTGCTCCAGGCTGAGCCCCCCAGAAAGTAGAAGAAGGAAAATCTGGGTGTGGACACAGTGAGGGTGGGTGGTAACACTATTTTTAGTAAGACCCAAACCACCTCCTGCCACCCCCTGGGGGGACACAGGACCGAGCTGGGAGGGTTTTTCAACAGGCCAAGAAGCTTCTTGCGCATCCATTGCAAGGTCCTTGGCTGTCAGCTGTGTCTGGGGTGGTGGGGAGAGGGGAAAGGTGTTGTCTGATGTGTTTGTGCCCTGTCTCTGCAGCTGAAGGCTCGGTGTGAGGAGCTGAAGCTGGACTGGTCAACGTTGTCCCTGGAGAACTTGCTGAAGGAGAAGCAGGCATTGAAGAACCAGATTTCTGAGAAGCAAAAGCACTGTTTGGAACTGCAGGTAGAGAGCAAGAAACAAAGTCGAGTCACCAGCTGGGGGCAGGTCTTGGGCAATGGGCAGTTGGGGTGTTACACTGAAGGTGATGGTAAAGGAGAAACCAGGGGCTGCTTTTTTTCTCCTTTTTTCTGCTTCTTTTTTCTCTTCTTCTTTTTTTTATTGTTCCAGAGATTAATCTTTCTGTTAGAGTATTTTAGTTAATAAGGATGTGGATAACTTTTAAAGGAAGTAGATGCTATGTCCTGGTTCCTGAGTAATGCTGTGGAAGAAGGAATCATGGTTTACAATTACATATAATTAAAAAACATGACTTGATAGAAAAAAGGTCCTGGTTGGCCGAATGTGTGGTTTGATGTCTCAATTTAGGAATAACAGAATCCCAGAATGGTTGGGTTTGAAGGGACCTCGAAGCCCATTCAGTTCCATCCCCTGGCATGGGCAGGGACACCTTCCAGTAGACCAGGTTGTTCCAACCTGGCCTTGGACACTTCCAGGGATGGAGTGGGAACCAGTTCCCACAGAATGGCACTTACCATGGTGACAAGAAATTAAACTCCTTTTTGTGAAGAGCTTTTCTTTCCCTATGAAATTGGCTCTAGAGCTATTCCAACCTTTTGCTGGATGCCTTTGCATGGGGTGACTGTTCCCTTCAATGACTGGCAATACTGAGTTTCTCTCTATATAAGTATACATATTCTCTATATGTAAGTTGGACATGTTTTATGTTTGGTTTTAAGATCTGAAAGTTCTTTCCCAGAGCCTGTGAACCATTTCTTTCACCTGGGCCCTTTGGTCTAAAGTTGAAATTAATGTCTCAGATTTTAGGTCTCTTGTCCTGCCTCGTTGCCAGAAACAGGGACACTTTTCCTGAGAAGCACGTGGAGGCAAAACTGTGATAGAATGTTAGATGTGTGATAGAACCTGTGATGGAATTGTTAGGAGTGGTCTTTGATCACTGCTCTCCATCTTCAGATCAGCATCGTGGAGCTGGAGAAGAGCCAGCGGCAGCAGGAGCTGCTGCAGCTCAAGTCGTACACGCCGGCGGAGGAGCCCCTGTCCCAGCTGCACAGCAAAGCCCCCCTGGGCCGGGAGCCCGAGGCCGAGCACGGCAGGTTCCAGCTGGAGCTGGAGTGCTCCAAGTTCCCCCTGCCCCAGGTGAACGGGATGAGCCCCGAGCTGTCCATGAACGGCCACGCCACCCCCTACGAGCTGCAGCACTTGGGCCGCGCCTCGTCCAAGCAGAACACCCCCCAGTACCCCCCCTGCCACCTGGAGCATGACATCGTGCCCTGCACCCCCAGCCACGGCAGGCAGAAGGCAGACAAGGTGACCAGCCTGGCCCTCCCTGACTACACCAGGTTTTCCCCAGCTAAAATAGCACTAAGGAGACACTTGAACCAAGACCATGGAGTCAACGGGAAGGCGACGGCCAGTGAGATACAGAGGTGAGGGGGTGATGGGGAAGGAGGGGGCTTAATAACAGTGTTTATTTGGATTGTGGAAAAATATTTTTCAAAGGGGAGGTTTCTGTATTTTAATAAGTTTTGTTTCAAGAAAACAAAAACTGTCAACTTCTGGGGTAAATAAGATGGGCTTTGAGTTTGGCACAGGAATTCCTTGCAAGGGAAAAGTCATTAGTTTTTGTGTCCTAATAATTATGTGTTTCCATTCCAGAACTGAGCATGTCAAAGAGAGTGGCCTTACATACCCAAGCCCTGGAATTGCAAATGGCATAAAGCTGAGTCCTCAGGAAACTCGGCCCTCTTCCCCAGCGGCCTTACCCAGTGCAGGAGAGAAGGTGAGGGATGTGCTCCCCCTGGGAGAACAAAGGGAGGCTTGGCAGGACTAGGGAATGCAGGAATGGGGCCAGCTTGGCATGGAAATGGCACAAAAGACAGCAGGTGGGGTGCAATAAAATAGTTATAAACTAGAGTTGGTTAGGGGAAGAGGAAGATGTGCTTCCTCTGAAGTACTGGTTTGCATGTGACCTGCACCAGGAAGGCAGTGGGACTTTTTTGGTCTGGCAGTGTCTGCTTGAATTTGGAAAGTAGTGTATTTCTTAGTCGTAAAAAGTAACAAAGGAATGGTCCCTGCAATTGGCCCAGCCCTGGATCATACTGGGGCTCATCTCAGAGCAACAGGTGCCTCCAGGAGCAGGTTGGTTACCATGGAATTGCCATGGCCACTCCAGAGGGCTCGGGGTATGAATTCTGTCATCTTTTCACAAAGCTCTAACCAAACCACAGGGAAATGAGCACCTAAGGCATCCTTTTCTTGAGTCTTGGGGCCAGAAGTGGCTGTAATTCCCAGGTTTCTGTGCTGTGGGATGTTGCTTTCCCAGGAGCCTGATGCTCCTCCATCCCTGCCCTGCCTGTTCTGTGCAGTCACTGTGTGATTGTTTCCTAAAGGAGGGGGAATGACACAAAGACAGGAATGAGCAGGTTATCATTAGCTTAAAAAATCTTTTCAGGAAGAACACGTGAAGGAACTTGGCTTTTTCTTTTTGATTTACAGGTTTTGAGAGAGAGAACCTCTGTGAGTAATGGAGAAACTATCACCAGCCTCCCTATCAGTATTCCTCTGAGCACAGTGCAGCCCAATAAACTCCCTGTTAGTATCCCTCTGGCCAGCGTAGTCCTACCTAGCCGTGTTGAGAAGGTGGTGAGTAAGGGATTGTCAACACTTTCCATCCCTAACCAAAACCCCAGTGGGCAGGAATGGGGGTGCTGAGCCCCAGGAACCTTCACTGGGCTTCTCCTGGCTGTGTGACCCTCGGGGGAGGCTGCTGGGGCTGCTCGGAGCTTCTGGAGGTTTTCCCTCTCCTGTGTCTCTGGGGCTGGGGGGAATTCAGCCAGGGAGGAAAGGAAAGGACATGCCTCAGGGCATCCTGGGCTTGAGTGTCTGGCTGGGTGGGAAAGCCTGAGAGTGGCAGTGGAAGCAGAGAACTGCACGGGGCAGTTTGTTCTCAGCCCCTCCTCCGTGCAGGAGCCTGGGAGGGGAATGGTTCTGCCTCAGTCACCCCAGAGCTGTTTGTTCTCAGCACACGTGTGGAGGATGGGCTTGAACAGCACCTTGGGGCTGTGAGACCTGGTGTGTGAGTGCCTGCTCTGCAGCAGAGAACTGTTGAGGCCATCTCTATTTGACCTGTGACAAGTCCGTGCCTCTCTCAGTGGAAGAGGAATTTAAAATAGTCCAGTTTCTCCCCCAAGTGTTGCAGTAGAGAACTGGGAAGTGTTTGCTGCTCTCACTGAGAGCTGTGAGTTCAGAGTCCATCCCTAGATGCCTGTCTTACAATTCCAGAGTGGGAAAGCTGGACTTGGTTCACAGTGTTGAATCCATTGCATTTTTCCAGCTGAAGACTCCTGGTTTTAGCAGAACCACTGCCCAGCTCTGAGCAGAACCTGTGTGTCCCCAGAGAGAGAGAACTTCAGCCCTGGGTAGCACCAATCCCTCCAACACATTGTTGGCTCAGGCTGCCATTTCACAGGGGTTTTCCCTGCTTTAGGAAAACCCCCTCGGGGAGTGTCCCAGAGTGGCCTGAAGCACCTCATGTTCAGTTTGGGGGAACTTTGTGTGGCCAGGAGTGGGGACAGGATACAACCTTTAGGTTCTTCCCTGCTGCCTGTGAAGCAGTGGGATGAGGCATTCCTGCTCTGATGGTCCCTAAATATTCTGGGATGCTGAGCCTGCCCTCCCTCTCTGCACAGGGTCTGCTGTGTGCTGGCCACCACTGCAGTGGAATTAATCACAGTATTTCTGTCCCATAACATTCTGATCCGCGTTTTCCTCAAAACAACCGAAATCTGGGACATGTAGGAAGCAGAGCCAGTTCCCGAGGTAGAACCAGTGCATGTGAACTTGGTTTAAACTGTGGATTTTTGCTGTTTGCTGTACTGAAGTGCCTGTTTCTCTCCCCAGAGAAGCACACCTAGCCCAGTTCATCAGAGCAGAGACTCAGCAACACTTGAAAAGCAGATTGGTGCTAGTTCTCATAATGGCATAAGCAATGCTGCTGGAAACAAGCCTCTGGCTTTGGCTACCTCAGGTAACACCTCCCCTGTGCACAGGTGCTCTCGTGTGGGGACAGCTCCCAAATGCTCCCGGCTGACTTTTCCCAGCGCTTCTTGTCAGGTCCTTCAGGCAGTGCTGGGTGAATGTGTGTTCTGGGACCCAGCACTCTGAGCCCCAGCCCCCTGGGTGATGCTCTGAGGCAGGAGGTGCCCCCAGCTTGGGTGCATCTGGGATCAACGGTTGGGTTGAGGTGCCTTTGGCTGAGCATAAATAAATAATTGCTTCTGTAAACTCCATGTGGATTAAGAGCCTCCCACCTTCCCAAACCTGCAGAGTATTGCCCAGCTGTGCCAGGAGCTGGTGGGCTGGCTCTAAAGTTTGATTTTACAGGGTGGTGGGGGTATTATAATATCAAAATGAGTTTCTTGGTGAAGGTTAAAGAGATACCTCATGAGCAGTTGTAAAGGAACAAGTACCTGGGAGGAAAAGGTCAAATGGGAGAGGACAGGGATGCCTTTGGGTGCAGACATTGCTGAACTCACTCATCTGTGGAAATTGTGGCCTTTAGCTACTCAGGGAATGGGATTGGCCAGGGAAAGTAGGTTCTAGGGTCCAGAAGTGATTCTACAGCTGCTCCCTCACCAGAGAGAGCTTTTGTCTCAGTGTTCACCACCCCCAGGGGCTTGGGTTGTTTTAGCATCTGTTTTGCAAAAGGGCTTGGCTGCACTTTTCTGTAAAACCAATGAAATATTTAAAAACCCCTTGTTGTAAACCATTACTGTGTTCCCATCCACCCCTTTTATTTAGAGAGCCCAGGCCTTGCTTGAGCACTAAACCCATTTATGGTACCCCCTGACAAATCCTGAATTCCCTTTCCAAGCTCCCTCCCGTTCAGTCTCTGAAGATTCCTGTCACCTCCTGAGTTTTGAACTCTGAGGAGGTGGGCTGTGTACATGGCAGAGTCCTTCTGCTGTGGGGCAGGAGAGGACTGAGCTTGGCCATCTCTGTGCTTGATGAAAGGAAGGAGCTGAGAGCAGAGGAGCCCTGATTTCAGGAAGTGTAACAATCCAGGCAAAACTTACACTTGAATTCCATTTAAAACTGGGGATAGCATAGGAGACCTCCATATAACACACGAATTTTGCAGGAGGGTAGTGCAAGTCCCTGACCCCAAAGTGGCAGCTGAGCCCCCTGAGCCACGCTGTCGGTGCCCTGTGGAGCAGCAGCCATGTGTTCCCGTGTATCCATGGCCCTGGCTGGAGTCTGGAATGCCTCCCAGCCCCGCAGCACGGTGACCTCTGGCTCAGCCCCAGCAATGATCTATACTTTCCCTTTCAACAGGTTTTTCTTACTCTTCTGGCTCCGTGGCAGTCAATGGAAATCTTACAAACAGCCCAGCCCATCTTAACCATAGTGTTGATCAGGCAGCTCTGGACGACTCTGGGAGTCTGTTTAACTCTGTAGGGTCTCGGAGTTCCACCCCACAACATCCTTTGCTAATGATGCAGCCGAGGAACTCTGGGCAGAGCTCCCCTGCCCAGCAGCACTCGGCGAGCCCCAGGCTGGGTGCCCAGAGCCTGGGAGGGGTTTTGCAGTTTGCAGATGCTCAGAAGATCTTTGCCGAAGGAACAAAGGGGGACCTTCAGTCTGATGCAGATCCTGAGACCGAGGCCAAGAGAAGAATCATCTTTACAATCTCTCCTAATACAGGACATGTAAAACAATCCCCTCCCAGCAAGCACAGCCCTGTGCCCGCGGGCGCTCGGCTGGAGCTCGGCCAAGCCCATGCCCAGGACGGGAAGAAGCGGGGCCGGAGGAAGAGATCTGGGAATCTCAGCGGGAGCTCCGGGGTCTCCCCGAAGCGCAAACCCCTCCCTGCTGTGTCTGGGCTCTTTACGCAGCCATCGGGGTCACCCCTCAACATCAACTCCATGGTAAGAGCTCTGCCGTTATCCCTGATTCCTTCCCTCTTGGAGTTAGGGATGAGCTCCAGCTGTTCTCTCCCTGGCTGGAGCTGGAATTGGTGTGAAGACTCTTCGGGAATTGCTGCAAACTCAGTGAACGGTTTGAACATCTTGCAAGAGTTCTGTGCTGCCAGAGCATTAAGAATTAAAAATAATCTCTTCCCTCATGACAAAGAGCTTGTTTCTGCACTGAAGTTGATATTTAGGCTGTAGATTCAATATTTTGAAAATAGTTTAAGCTAAGATTGACTAAACAGCCTAAGAGTGCCAGAAGCATATGGCATTCTTGCTAATGAAGCCAGTTATAGAGCTGTGCTCGTGTGATCCTGCAGTGGAGTTTGAAAGGAAAACGATTATCCTGTCTTCATTTCTGCCTTGAAACATAATATCAAAGAATGAGAATTAGCTATTTTTCCAAGTTATATTTGACCTTTCACCCCAGGTTCTAATGCAGGAGGAGGCATATAGTGCTAAAGAAGCAGCTGTTGCATGCCTTTAATACCCTTAGCAAGATGCCTTGTTTCTAAAGGGATGCTCTCATCTGTAATTCCTTTCTTTCCTTCTTGCCCAGGTCAATAACATTAACCAGCCCTTAGAAATAACAGCCATTTCCTCTCCTGAAAACTCCCTGAAGAACTCTCCTGTTCCTTACCAGGACAATGACCAGCCCCCCGTGCTGAAAAAGGAGAAGCCCCTCGTTCAGAGCAACGGTGTCCATTACTCCCCCCTGACATCGGATGACGAGCAGGGCTCTGAGGATGAGCACAATAGCAGCAGGTGAACGCACAGGCACAGCTCAGGGGGGAGATTTCTCTGAGCTGATAACGCTGCTCTGAACTACAGGGCTGTGTTAAGCCTCTTTGTTCCCCTGGCTTGGAGATCCAGTCCATTATCCCAAGCCTCTTACGTGGAACAGGGAAGGTATTTAGGCAGCAGAGCTTGACTGTGGGAACCTGCTGCTGCAGTGTTTACAAGGCTGGCAGGGGCTGGCCTCTGGCACAACTGGTGTGGAAGTGATTTGGGGAAAGAGAGGAGACTGAGGGGAGACTCCTCGGGGGCTGCAGCTCCTGCCCAGGGGAGGCGGAGGGGCAGGGACTGAGCTCTGCTCTGGGACCAGGGACAGGAGCCAGGGAAGGGCTGGAGCTGTGCCAGGGGGGTTGGGATGGATCTCAGGGAAAGGTTCTTCCCCCAGAGGGTGCTGGGGCACTGCCCAGGCTCCCCAGGGCAGTGGGCACGGCCCCAAGGCTGCCAGAGCTCCAGGAGCGTTTGGACAACACTGTGAGGGACAGGGTGGGATTGTTGGGGTGTCCTGGGCAGGGCCAGGGGTTGGACTGGATGATCCTTGGGGGTCCCTTCCAGCTGAGGATATTTTATGGTTCTGTGATTTATTTCCTGGGTTGCCTGGGAGGAGCACTGAAGTTGTGTGTGATCTCTAAGGATCTGTTTCCCACTTACTCTCAGTTTGAAGCTTTGTTCAAAATTCTTCATTTCCTGCCCCAAACTATTGATGTGTTGCTCTGAAAATCAATTACTTTACCCCCTTTGCCTGCCTAGGGGGTACAATTTTTTTCTTCTTTAAGGTGCTGGAAAATTGGGTTTTAATTTCCAGAGGGCAGGGTTAGATGGGATATTGGGAAGGAATTGTTGGCTGTGAGGGTGGGGAGGCCCTGGCACAGGTTGCCCAGAGCAGCTGTGGCTGCCCCATCCCTGGAAGTGTCCAAGGCCAGCTTGGACGGGGTTTGGAACCACCTGGGCTGGTGGAAGGTGTCCCTGCCCATGGCAGGGGATGGAATGAGGTGGTCTGTAAGGTCCCTTCCAACCCAAACCATCTTATGGTTCTATGAAAAATAACCACTCCAGAAATGGGGTTCTACTTCTTATTCTGAAAGAAATGCAGCAATAAAGTCCCCTGAATGTGCCCTAATCTTGGCAAAGAGCAATAGTTCTGTCATAGCTTTTACCTCAAGTTTGTTGTGGGGTTTTTGGATGCTTTTAAGCTCCTTTAATAACACACAGCTGTCTGAGCTGGTTTATGTACTCTGGTCATCTGCTAAGACGTGATGACGAGGAAGGCAGACTGGGAGGGTAAATGTGCAGCAGAAGATTTGCAATAAGTGCTTCAACCTTTTTATTTTCCCACTAGAATTGAGAGGAAAATTGCAACAATATCATTGGAAAGCAAATCTCCACAGAAGACTGTTGAGAATGGTACGTGTGGGGAATGTTACTGGCTTGTGGTGATGGTGGGACTGGGGGTGGGTGTCTGGCCCTGGCTGAAGCTGTCAGGCAGCAGCAGGTTTCTCTTTGCTGCTGGGCAGACTGAAGTTCTTAATTATAATTGAGACAGGTGGCCAATAATTACAGATTTTGGGTCACTTCTTTCTGTAGTCATAGGTCTCCAAAGATCTGACCATTGCTTTCACTGATTCAGGGTTCAGGGAGGGGTCTGTAGGACAAAGACTGAGGGAAAAGTAGATCAGTATTCTCAGACTTTGTCAGAGCTTTAAAGGAAAGGTTGAGAGCTCTTAGCTGACTTCACAAATATTTCTGCCTTTGGATCAGACTTATAAAATGTGGGTGTCGAAAGATAAAAAATGTGGGTGTTGCCCAGGGAAGGGGAGAGAGCTGGGGAAGGGGCTGGAGCAGCAGGAGCAGCTGAGGGAGCTGGGGGGGCTCAACCTGGAGCAAAGGAGGCTCAGGGGGGACCTTCTGGCTCTGCAACCCCCTGACAGGAGGGGGGAGCCGGGGGGGGGGGGTCGGGCTCTGCTGCCAGGGAACAAGGGACAGGATAAGAGGGAACGGCCCCAAGTTGTGCCAGGGGAGGTTTAGATTGGATATTAGGGAATATTTCTCAATGGAAAGGTTGTCAGGCATTGGAAGAGGCTGTGCAGGGCAGTGGTGGAGTCACCATCCCTGACAGTGTTCAAAAAACACATGGATGTGGCCCTTGGGGACAGGGGTTAGTGGTGACCATGGTGGTGGTGCTGGGCTGGTGGTTGAACTCGATGATCTTAAAGGTCTTTCCAACCTCAGCGATTCCATGGGTGTGTTAAACCCTGTTTTCAGTGAAAATGGAGAATTGAATGCCTTCAATTTAATGACTGTTGGTTTTTGATCTCTCCAAATCTTTTCCCCACCCAGGCGGCAGCTTGAACGGGCGGAAACAAGCACAGGGCACTGAGAACATGAACAGCAGCAAATGGAAATCCACCTTCTCCCCGATCTCTGACATCAACCTGACCAAAACCACGGACAGCCCCTTGCAGTCGGGCTCGGCCCTGAGCCAGAGCTCACTGTTTGCCTTCCGGCCGCCCTCCGAGGAGAGCCTGGCCCTGGACGGCACCAAGGCCGCGGCACACGCCAGGAAGGGCATGGCCGTGCCCCCGGACGGGCTCAGCCCTGGCACCAACCCCTCCAACGGCTTCGCCTACAACGGGGGCCTCTCTGCCGAGCTGGGCCTGCACAACTTCATGGACGGTGCTTCCCTCCCACACAAGGCTCCGGACGGGGCCGCTCCCAACTGCTCCCTGGGATTCCCGTCCCAGCGGGGCAAGGACGTGGGATCCGTGTCGGACACGAACCTGTTCCTGAACAAGAGGCAGCTGGAAGGGCTGGGCAGCTCCAAGGGGGAAGAGCTGAGTCGCTCTGGGGCCAAGGGCAAAGAGCTCGGCGAGCTGGGCGGCCGCGCGGGGGTTTCCTCGGAGAAGAGCTCCCTGCAGCACAACGGGAAGGTCGGCAAGGGAAGGGACCGAGAGGTGGAATTTAAAAACGGCCACAACCTTTTCATTTCTGCTGCTGTTTCGTCTGGTGGCCTTCTGAATGGTAAAAGCCTTTCTACTGCTGTTTCTTCAGCAGGCAACCCAGCATCTTCTGTTCCGACACACCACCCCTTCCTCAACACTCTGACCACTGGATCACAGTTCCCCCTCGGCCCCATGGCCTTGCAAGCAAACCTCAACTCGGTGACAAACTCCTCAGTATTGCAGTCCTTATTTAATTCCATGCCAGCTGCTGCCAGTCTGGTCCACGTGTCATCAGCTGCAACCAGACTGACTAACTCTCACACTATGGGGAACTTCTCTCCTGGGGTTACAGGTGGAACAGTTGGAGGTAGGCAGAACTCTTTCTCTGGTATAAGGCAGGGCCTAAAGGAAAGTCTGACACTGCCACTCCAGGGGTGAAATCCTTTCGTTTCTACAGGATGTGAAGCAGATGTGTCCCACATAAGCAGTCTCCTCTCTCTCTCTTGGAATTGCTAGGATGAGTTCAGTTCCCCACAGTGAAATCTCGTGAGCTTTGTCTGCTAGATGAGCTTGTTGTATCACCCCAATGAAACAATGCACCCAGACTTTGTGATTGCTGATGTTTGCTTGTTCAGATGTGTCTGTGTTGGAACCAACTTAGGTCTGACTGCAGGTAACAGATTTCACTGGTCGTGGTACCGAGTTAAGGATCTCTAACTTGTGAACTTGAGTAAAGGTTGGGATTAGGCCTGGAATGGATTTAGCATGATCCAGGAGGAGCAGAACATCAGAGGAGATGGTGTTGGGAGTTTCATAGCAGTTCTGGCTCTTGAATGGACACGAAGAGCATTTCTTGGCCAGGAAGGGCAATGCCATATGCACCTTGCACTTCTGGGATTCTGCACAGGCTTGGCTTCTGTGGCCCACACCGGGGACAAGCTGGCAGGACTAGAAGATAGGCTGGACCTGCCATTTCTCAGGGTCCAGGGCAGTTTTTCTTACCTGTCCATAATCACTCAGGCACCATGTCGGGAAATCCTAACTCTACCATCTCTCAGCATGTAGATTTGCTGCAGTTCCAGTTCCCCTCTGCTGCCCTGTAAGCAGGGGAGCAGGAGGGTGGGGAGGGAAGAGCAGCACTTTGAGTCTCCAGATAAACCGACTCTAAAGACCACGTAATCTCATCCCAACCCTGCCTCTGTGCTATAGAACTGACAGTTCTTGGGGCTGACCATTTCCCCTCGTGGCATTTAGAGGTTGGCAGTAGGAAAGGTAAGTGCACTCTTTTGTACCTCCCGGCCTGCACCATTATCTCCCATTGCTTGCTGCCTTCTCACGCTGCATATTTTTGTATGGGGCTGGACTATTATAATTTTGCTTTTTTTTTTTTTTAATTTTGTTTTGCTTCTTTGTTTTGTTTCTCTTGTCACTTTGAGACTGTACCAAAGCCCGTCTGTTGAAGCTGAGTTTTTCTCTCCTGTTTGCAGGTATTTTTAACCACGCGGTGCCTTCTGCCTCCTCCTCTCATCAGTTTGGAGCCAGTTTCAGCAGCAGTGCTGTCTCTAGCAGCACAGTGCTAAGCTTAAACCCTCTGCAGGCTGTTGCTAGCACCTCATCCTCATCCTTCCCACCCTCTGCCTCTAATTTAGTAACATCTAGCGAGACTAGAGCCGCTCAGCCCCTCAGCAGGGCGCCCGTGCAGCCCGTTTTCCACCCGCCTCCTAACGTTTCCTTGCCTCCCCCTCCTCCTTTGCTCGCTTCTAACCCTGAGCCCGCGCTCCTGCAGAACCTGCCATCCCTCCCGGCTGGAGAAACATTCCTGCCCTCTGCCTCTTCCTCCTCCTCCTCCTCCTCCTGTGCTGCTTCTGTCCAGTCTAACGCTTCTTTGTCTCTCAAACTCGCCTCCCTCCAGCACAAACCCTCCCGCCCCTCCTTCACCGTGCACCACCCGGCCGTGCCGCAGCCCGGCGCTGCCATGTGGGTCACCCTGGGCGTGCAGCCCCCGCTGGCCTCGCACCTCCCGGGGGTGAAGCCGCGCTAAAGGGCCCGGCTCGAGCCGGCGGGGCTGCTCTGCAAGGTAAGGCCGGGCACGGACCCACAGGGCTGGGGGCGAGTGCGAGGTGAGGGCAGAGAGGGCTCCATCCTGCAGAGACAGGGCAGGGAGGGGTGGAGAGACCTCTCACAGGGGGGAGAACTCTCTAAAATGGGGGAAATCCTCTGAAGTGGGGCAAGAATCCCCTAAAATGAGGCAAGAATCCCCTAAAATGAGGAAAGAATCCTCTAAAGTGGGGCAAGAATACACTAAAATGAGGGATGAATCCCCTAAAATGAGGGAAGAATCCTCTACAATGAGGGAAGAATCCCCTAAAAGGAGGGAAAAATCCCCTAAAAGGAGGGAAGAATCCTCTACAATGAGGCAAGAATCCCCTAAAATGAGGGAAGAATCCTCTACAATGGGGGAAGAATCCCCTAAAATGAGGGAAGAATCCCCTAAAAGGAGGGAAGAATCCCCTAAAATGAGGGAAGAATCCTGTAAAATGAGGCAAGAATCCCCTAAAATGGGAATAAGCGTCTGTAGGGACGCTTCTTCCAGGGAAGAAACCTGGAACAGGGAAAGAATTCTCTAAAATGGGGATAAAACCTCTAAAATGGGAAGAATCCTGTGAAATGGGGAAAAATCCTCTAAACTGGGAGAAGAATCCTCTAAAACAGGGGAAGGAACATCTAAAATAGGGAAGAAATGCCCAAAATGGGAAGAATCTTCTAAACTGGGAAGAATCCTCGAAAATAGGGAGAAAACCTCTAAAATGGGAGTAGAATCCTCTAAAATGGGGAGAAAACTTCTAGAATGGGAGTAGAATCCTCTGAAACGGGGAGAAAAACCTCTAAAACAGAGAAAGAATCCTCTAAAATGGGGGAAGAATCCTCTAAAATGGGGGAAGAATCATCTAAAATGGGCCAAACCCATGTGAGATGTGGGAAGCAAGTCACCTGGTGGCAGAGGCTGGGAAATGTGGCTGCTCTGTGCTCTGGGAGTCAGGATTTCTCGACAAGGAGAGCTCACAGGGGGAACTGCTCTGGCACTGTAGGATCATGGTCAGGATTGTTGGGATCACCTCGTGGAAGTGTTTGTTTCTGAGGATCAGCAGGCAGGAGGAAATGTCTGGTTTTGATGTGGTTTTATGGAGTTGGTGGCAGGGGGGTTGCCCTTCTGACCCTCCCACACACAGCTGGTCCCACACTTGTCCCGTGGTGCCACTTTGGGCCTGTCTGTGGTGGTCTTGGTTTCACTGCCAGTCAACAGCAGCTGCTTGAAATAGTCCTCAAGTTCCAAATGTCCAGGTGTCAGGCTCTGGAGAGCAGATCCCCGGGCTTGCAGTGCAGTCAGTGCCCCTGCCCCGCTGGAAACACAGAACGGGCAGCACAGGAGGGCTGGGAATGCCCTGGCACTGCCAGGGCTGCCAGGAACAGGCTCAGCAGATGCTTCATCTGTGTCCCAACCTCTGGGATGAGAACTCAGGGAATGCTCAGGGTGCTCCACACAGGGGCTGTAGGAGAGGAGGGTTCCATGGCCGTGTCCGTTCCTCCTGAAGCAGGTATTTAACTGTCTCTAGAGCAACTCCAGAATAAACTGTACCACCACAGGGCTGGTGGCTGTGGTTCCTGACAATGTCTGGGGCATCCTGCTGTCAAACAACTCGTGCTTGCCAAGGGCCACCAGCCTGTCCGGCCCCGGGGTTGGCTCTGTGCTTTCCGTGTAGGTCTGTGCTGTTGTTGTGTCCACTGATCCCAAAGCTACAAACGTGGTTGAAAACACTCTTTGCTGCTTATAAAGATTACAATATACCTGAGAGATTCTTTGTGCATTGTGTATAAGTGTTTTCCTCACCAAATTGCTCCACAGGCACCACAAAGCCTCCCTGGGGTTTTGTGAGGCACGTAAGTATTCCCTGTCCTTCCCCCCAGGAAGGGAGGCTGAGGAAGGGCTTTGAGGACTGCGGGACCTGTGTGGGGTGGGGAAGACCCTGAACAGAGGCAAGAGGGGGAAAAGTGAGGGTGGGGCTGGTGAGGAGGGTCAGGTTTGGGGTTGTTCTGTGCAGTGGGAACCCCTGGACATGAGGCCATGCTGGACTAGGCCAAGATTGTCCCAGTCACTAAAAGTTCAGGATTATAGATAAGGCACAAAAATGGCTTATGGAGAAGAGTAGGTGGGTGACAAAGCTGGGTTGAGCAGGGGAGCAGAACTGATGGTCCCAGAGATGGCAGACTGGCTGTGATCCTGCTCCCTGTGACTCGAGCACAGGTCACGTGTCAGAGCAGTTCCATTGGTTTTAGAGGGAATATCCGTGGTCAGGCCTTGCTGAACCAAGACTGGCATCTGGAACTGGGGGCTGAAATAACCTGCTTTGCTTCTCTGCCCTGGAGCCAGGCTGGGAGAGCTGGGGGGGTTCACCTGGAGGAGAGAAGGCTCCAGGGAGACCTGAGAGCCCCTTCCAGGGCCTAAAGGGGCTCCAGGAGAGCTGGAGAGGGACTGGAGACAAGGGATGGAGGGACAGGACAGGGGGAATGGCTTCCCAGTGCCAGAGGGCAGGGTGAGATGGGAGATAGGGCAGGAATTGTTGGCTGTGAGGGTGGGGAGGCCCTGGCACAACTTTCCCAGAGCAGCTGTGGCTGCCCCATCCCTGGGAGTGTCCAAGGCCAGGTTGGAGCTGCCTGGGATAGTGGAAGGTGCCCATGGCAGGGTGATCTTTAAGGTCCCTCCCAGCCCAAACCAGCCTGGGATTCATAATTTCCCCCTCATGGTATTAAAAAATTCAGAGCAGATGAAGGTGTGGCACAACCAGTGAAGTGCTGGGGGGGGATCCTCTCTCCCCCACTCCAGGTCAGCCCCGTGGGACAGAGTTCAACACAGTCCCACTGGCAGCTCAAAAAACTGCCACTTGGAGGGGCCCTGTGTCTCTCAGGACGTCCATCCTTGTCATCTCACTGGGATTGGGTCAAGAGCTGCTCCATCTTTGCTGGCTGAGGAGGCCTTGGAGCAGTGTAGAAATGCTTGACACATCTAACACACAGCAGATTTTGGTCTTTTATTTAGATAAGTCTCTTCCTCTCCTCCTGTTGTGCAGGTAACTAGGATTTCTACCTCAACCCAATGTGACCTATGCAAGGACAACGTGGACCAACTTCACTCGGCTTCCACTGAAAGGTGCTCACCTGGCCTGTGCAGGGGTTTCTACTCTCTTACTACTGGACAAAATAAAAACCATAAAAAGACCTAAACAACAGAGCAAACATTTACTGTGAATCTGAGTTAAAAAAAAGAAAAAGAAAAAAAGAAAAAAAAAAGAAAAAGGCAAAAGAAACGCTTAAAGCTCCAGTTTGTATTGTTGATAGTTTAGATAAAATATTTATCTTTTTTTAAAGTGAAAACAATTTTGACTTATTTTATTCCACCTAGACTCATAAACACAAGTTATTATTAAATTCTCTGAATACTAAAGGACTGGCACACCAGCAGAGATGTAAAGAGCCTCCTCGGTGCTATTTTGTCCGTCAGAACTGTGCCTCTAGTTTGAACCCTTGGTGCTGATTTGGAGGGTTGACCAATGCCAAACCCAGTTTTTGGGAAGGCCTACAGCTTATTTATTCCCCTGACTCTGTTCGTATCCCAAAATCCACCTGGTTGGCAGCAGAGTGAGCAACAGAGGAAGGACTTCTCCTCCCTGGGGGTGATTTGGACTGAGCCAGGCGCTGCCAGCTGGGTAGGTTTGAGTTGTGTTCATGGCAAAGAGCTCCAGGGCACAGTTGGAACATGAGAATTCCAAGTGCTGCCCCTTTCAAACTCCTCCCCTGGGCCATGTGCTGGTGGCTCTCAGGTCACTGTGAATTTTGGTAGCTAAGTCTGGTCGCTCCCTTTGGGCCTGTGAACAGGGTGTGTGATCACTGGTGTTGGTCCAGCCCTTTTCCCAGCCCTGGGAATTCTGAACGTTGTGCTTCTGTCCTGCTGCAGGTGGCAGATTTCCCTGGCTTGCTGGTTTTGTTCCAAGTGTTTTGTTGGTAGGGTTTTGATACTTGACTCTGAGCTGGCTTAGCCCTGTACATTTGTTGTTGACCAAGTGCATTTTGCTTTTGTGTTCCTCTGCTTTCAGTAGGTCTTAACTGGTAGTTCACAAAAACACCCTGCTCTGCCTGGCTGTGCTGCCACTGTCCCATGGGGGCAGGGGGTTGTGTTGTGACTTGTCTACAGAAAGAGCCTCCAAAAGGCTGATTTTATGGAGATGTGATGGAAACTTATGGATTTCCTATATTTTATTTCACTTTTAGGTTGTACAATGCACAGTGAACTTGTGAAAACTTATTTATTTGAGTGCACAAAGTGAGGGGAAGAGGAGGATTCCAGTAGGAATCAGGCTGGGCTGAGTTTACCTGGGCCAAGCACCACTAAAGGCAACTGCAGTGGAAGGGGGATTGTGATGGGAATGGCTGGAAAAAACACATTGAGGCTTTGGGAAACACCTCCCTGCTGGCCCTGGTGCTCTGAGGGGCAGCAGTGGCTGCTCTGTGTCCTTAAATCCTTCCTGGGGAGTCTCCCACCTCCAGCAGTCAGGCTTTGGCTGTGAGCACCCCATGGAGCATCCCGGGGTCCCCAACAGCTGGATAACTCCTGCGTTGGGAGGAGGGGAGGTCCCTCTGCCCTCCTGGGCTCTCCTGCTGCCTGGATTCAGGAGCAGGGTTGGGAATACTGTGTTCCAAGAGCAATCTTAGGAGAGATTTGGGACCAAGTGCAGTTATTTTGTTGATTCCTGAGCGTGTGTTCCACGGGCAGCCTTTGTGAGCAAACTTTGCCACCTTATTCCCTGGGAAGGGAAGGGATTGACAGCCCTGGGAACTGGGGACACTTGGGAACATTTTCTGTGCCATGGGTGGGGCAGGACTGGGCAGTGGAGCTCCTGCTGAGGGACTGACAGGGCGGTGAAAGCCTGGGAAGGGCAGCAGAGCTCCGAGGGGAGAGTGAGGAACATCCAGTAGCTTCTGGTGGAAGCCAAACACAGTGTCCTGGAATCCAGGAGGCCAATGTAACCCAGATGTTTTGCAGCTGGGAGTTAGCCAGCTCCAGCTTCTTTCCCAGCCCAGGGCAGAGTGCTGGGGCCTCTGGAGGCTTTAACTGAGTGATTAGTGGAGGGACAGCAGCCTTAATTAGCGACACCTCCCCCCTCGTTTGTTCCTCCGGTTAGAGAAGAGGAAAGACAAGGAGAAGGTTTTTATCACCTTGATTCAATCAGCTCCCTGCCTGCAGAGGGACCAGGATATGGTGCTCCTTGGACCTGCTGTGCCCCCTTCACCCCAAAGCAGAGATCAACAGAACTCTGTCCCCTCCGTGTGTGCTGTGCAGGGAGGGCTCGGGGCATTCCTGGGACACGTGTGGAGATGCTGCTGGAGAAGGAACCAGTCCAGAGACCCTGCAGAACCCCCTGTGCTTTCCAGCACTGCTATAACCCTGTACTGCCCTGGCACTCCTTGGGTGCTGAGCATGGACAGATCCTTGCTCTGGGAATGGCCCTTCCTGCCCTGATGTTCACAGCATTCCAGGAGCTGCCGTCTGGGAGCAGGATGGACATGGAGCAGTGGTGGCCTTGGCAGTGGCTCTTTACAGCTGGACTCTGTGATCTCAAAGCTCTTTTCCAACCTCAGTGATTCCACGATTCCACAACCCTGAGTTTGCCCTCTGCTCTCCAGTGGGTGCTGTGGGAAGGGCATCCCCCTGTCCCCCGGTGTCCCCTGTGCCAGGGGGCTGTGGATCAGCGGTGGCCCTGTTGGAATGGGCAACACAACCCCCTGGAGCTCAGCACAGGGTGTTACTGGGCCACTGCCAAGCCCCCAGTGCCCTGAAGTTGGTGAGTCTCCAGAATCATCCAGGAAGGCCCAAGGAAAGCAGACCTGACACAGGGATTGACGTGTTTTGGGATGTACTGGAAGGAGATCCAGCCTGGCTGAGCCTCAGCCTTCACCTACCTCTGCACTCCCCCTGCTGCCATGGCAGTGCTGGGTCTGTCCTGGCAGCCCCTGATGGAATCTGGAGCTGCTCTGGCTTCAGCAGTGTCTTTCCCCACACCTGGCACCTTCGCTGTGCCATGGCCCTGGTCCTGATCCCTGGGATGTGCTTCCAGAGGGGGCCTGGAGACCTGGTGCCTGCAGAGCAGAGCTGAGGTGGGAAGCCAGGAGGGCAGATTTTGATGTCTCAGTGCTGTGTGAGCTGGGAGATGTTGTGGCCAAGAGATTCCTGGTTTTGTCTTCCCCCTCCCTGATGTTTTATGGCTTTGCAAGTTCAACTCAGCATCCTGGAATCCTGAGTTGGAAGTGACCCACAGGGATCATCGAGTCCAAGCCCTGGCCAGCTTGTTTCTCCTCTGCAAGTTGGGAAGAGCTTTTCCCTGGCTGAAGGAAGAGCTTTGAGCTGCTGGGATCTCATCCATGTGGCTCCAGGCCCACGACCGTCTGACCCCACTGTCCAAGCACCAAGCCCGAGCCTGAAACCTGTTTGCAATAACTGACGATACTTTGGAGTGATCAAAGCCAAAAGAAAAGAATTCCTTCTGTGTTACCACATCCTGCCTGTGCTGGGTCCAGTCATTCTGGGGCTGTCACACACGTCCCCTCTCCTCCACACCACTGCTGCCAGCCAGGGGCTCGGCAGGAAGCTGAAATGCATCTTGTTGCCAAAAAAAAAAATAGAACTTCCCGAGTGTTGTGCTGAGGAAAACCTGTCCCTGCTGCTCAATGTCAACCTTGAGGAACAAGCTCTTCCTTTTTTGGGGATTTGCTACCTCTGGTTCACTGGTCCCAGTCCCCTGGGACACCTCCCCCCTCCATCCTGGGAGGGCTCCAAAGGCACCTGGACTCAGGATCTGCTGCGGATCAGTCACTCAGCAGCAATCCTTCCACTGTCCAGGGGTGTGGAGGCACCCACAGTTGGAATGCTGAGGGAGAGAGTGGGAAAACACTGCTGGAGGATGGAGAGATTTGTGCTGCTGGATCCGAGCTGGTGTGTGGGATAACGGGGATATTGAAGTGTCCCACCATCACCTCGTGCTGCAAAGGAGGCTGTTGCCTTTAGGAAAAGTGTGGATCAGTCTGGACAAGCAGTGCTGGGAACATCTTCACCTCTCAGTGTGATGGATGCAGTGGGAGAGAGGAGTAGCGGGGAACAGCAAATCCTCCCTGTGCAGGACATTCTGGGCTGGGCAGCAGCTCCAGGTGCTCCTTCTGTCAGCAGGAACTTGTGTCTCCCTGAGCAGACAGATCAGAAGGACTTTCTTGTGCTTCCATCTCATTTCCTTCCTTCCTGGTGGTGACAGCCCTTCATCTGTCAGTGCCTGGGTTGTGCTGCCCCTGCTCTGGGCTGGGTTTGGCCCCAGGCTCCGCCTGGGATGGGGAGCTGGATTCCCCTGTGCCAGGAATCACTGGTGGGATGAAGGAGAGCTCGTAGGGTCTCCCTCTGTGATCCACAGTGGCTGAAGCCCCCCAGGCAGGAGGGTTCCATCACTTGCTCATGAACAGATCTGCTCATCACTTTTTGAATCCCGAGATTCCAAATCCCCAGGACTTGATGCCCAACCTGGAGCTCTCCCAGCTCCGGGTCCTGCTCGATTCAGGTGCTGAGTCTCTCCTTTCTTCAGACAGGACTTGAGGAAGTAACTTGTGCAGTTGTACCCTGGCAGTACAGAGGTCTCCAACTTGATCAGCTCTTCCATCACATCTGGAAACATCTGCACTCCAGAGCTGCTGAGCCTGGGCAGGGCTGGCTGGGGGGTGTCCCTGCCCTCACCCTGGGAGGGTTTCCTTCTGAGAGGTGGGTTAGGGACAGTTCTTTAACCTCCTTCTTTGAGGCTTGGACTGGGTGACCTTTAGAGGTCATTCCCAACCCAGCCTGTCCCGTGATTCCCTGTGCAGACAGGTCTGGGATGGTCTCCTTGGCTTGGAAGGGGAGTGGGAGGAGGTGGAGCCAGACCTGCCTCCCCTGTTCCTGCAGAGCCACCCAAGGGTGCTCCACACCACAGTGGATTCACCCCCTGTGCTCATCCTGTTCAATCTCATCCCAGCCTTCTCTTGGAAGAGCCTGGATCTTCCTGCACTGCTGGGCTGCCCCTGCCAGGGGAAGGTGGAATTTTCCTTTCTTGTGGAATAACGAGCCATGGACAGGTGGCCTCCAGGGCCTGTGTGGTTTGGTTCCTGCTGGGACTGTGTGTTTAGAAAGCAGCATCTGCTCCCCTTTCCCGCTGTTTTTCCACTTGGAAGAGTCCAGGCAGAGGAAAAGCCGAGGGATTGGGTGACAGGGAGAGTCCCAGGGGTGCAGAGGGAACTCCTGGCTCTGGCTCAGGTGGGACACACACTCAGGGCCAGCAAGTGCTTCCAGCTCCCCGAGTTCCCCCAGGGCCCCCCCGTGGGATCTGTGGGACCTGTGCCCTTGGGATGCTCCTGCTTCCCTGCCCTGCTCCTGCCCATTGCTGGAGGAGATTCCCAGTGCTGGGAGTTTGTTCTCCAGCTGCTGATGGTGATTCCCATCCTGGCCCTTCCTTCCCTCCTTGGCCGGGTCTGGAGCTGGTGCTGAGCTGGGAATGGGGGTCACCGTCCCCACGGAGCCAGTGGGTGCTGCTCATGGAATCCCTTGGGATTGGGTGCTTTGTCCTGGTGCTGATGCCAAGGTGGCTTTGGTTGGTCACGTCCTGCAGAACCCATTTATTCTGGTGCTGAAACTCACCCTTTCCCCAGGGGATTCTCCACGTTATTTTTTCTTGGATAACTCCACCCTGGAGTTCTCCCAACTCCCATGAGTGGCTGTGCTGGAAAATTCTGCTTTTGTTGTTGTTTTGCCTGAGCCAAAAGCACAGAGAGGAGTCAGGACTGGGAGGTCCAGGCTCTGGTGCCTCTGGAGCAGGGGAGGACATTGGACAAGGCTGTGAACCATCAATGTTGGAAAATCATTCTGGGGAGCAGAAACCAGACAGTGTTTTTGTGAACTATCTTTGCAGCACTGAGGAAAAACTCCCAGGAGTTGGAGTTTTGGGAGCACAGATGTGCAGTCGTTGAACGAGGATTTGAAGTTTTACTGGGTTTAAAGAGGTTTTTTTCCCTTCCTTTTTTTTGCTCCATTTCCGTAGTTTGTGGATCAGGTTTTCACTAAAAGCTGGAGAACCAGTTTCAAAATGTTGTTGTGCCATATTTTATTTATCCTTATGTTTTATAAATATATAAATATCTATTTAGACTGAATATTGCATTAAAAGATGCTGTTTTTGAGAACTTCAGGGTTTAAACACGAGACAAAAAAAATGGGAGATACTTCTGCAGTACTTTTGCTGTTTGGGACCTTCTCCCTGAAGAGGCTCCCTAAGTTTTTTATGGTGTAAAAACAAAATCACACCCTGAAATTCCAAGCTGGGAGATGCTGACCCTGAAGTTCTCAGGTTTGTGGTCCTTTGGTTTTCTCAAGGTACATCTGGTTGCTTTTCTGGTGCAGTCAAATGGTTTTTTAAAAGGTCTCATCTCTGGAGTTATTGAGGAACAGGTGGAATGGGTTGGTCCATCCTGCTTGGCTTTTTTAACCTATTAATCTTTGAAGTGATCGATTTTTTCCAATTAAAACCCAACTCTTTAGGTCTCTGTTCTACTTAAACTTTTTAGGAGTGAGAGCCTGCCCTTGCTGAGTGGGACTTGGATGGGGAAAGCAGTAGAGGATGAGGTTGCTGTTGCTCAGGAATTGATTAGTAAACTTTTAACTACTAATAAAAGTCCATTTCCCAATGGATTTTTTGAAAAACCCATTTTCTTAGGACAGTGATATGGGATGTTTCCTAGTGAATAGGAATTAGTTTATATAATTTAGCCTATTAAACTGAATTATTTAAAATTCAAACTTCCCCTAATTTATCTTTTTTTTGGGATTTTTTTAAATTTTATTTTATTTTATTTTATACTGGTAAGTTGTCCTGTCATTCCTTTCATTCCTCCATAGAAATAGTGTGAATTCTGCTGTGTATATATGTATGTATAATATATATATTTCCACCCTGCCTTTCTAATTCTCCACAATGTAAGAGTTAGTTTTTGCTCCCCTCCCTCCACTTAATTTCTTGTGTCTCTCCCTTGATTTGTAATTGAAACAATGCTTTGAAGTTTTGTCTTTATATTAAAGTGTCTGTATTTTAATACACCGAGATCTTGTGGAGTTTCACTGGATCAGAGGGGCCTGGAATTGGGGCCAGGAAATGGGATTTGGGTACCTGGTGGCACAGGAGTGACAGAGACCCCCTGACCTGGATTAGGGACCACCTTCAGCTCTGAGGGCCTGGGGGGGCCTAGGGGCTGTTCTGGGCCCCTCAGGACAAGGACATGGAAGTGCTGGAGCGTGTCCAGGGAAGGGAACAGAGCTGGGAAGGGGCTGGAGCAGCAGGAGCAGCTGAGGGAGCTGGGGGGGCTCAGCCTGGAGAAAAGGAGGCTCAGGGGGGACCTTCTGGCTCTGCAACCCCCTGACAGGAGGGGGGAGATTGGGGGGGTTGGGCTCTGCTGCCAGGGAACAAGGGACAGCAGGAGAGGGAATGGCCTCAAGATGTGCCAGGGGAGGTTTAGATTGGATATTAGGGAATATTTCTTCGTGGAAAAGGTTGTAGAGCACTGGCACAGGGCAGTGGTGGAGTCACCATCCCTGGGAGTGTTCAAACAATGTGTGGATGTGGCAGCTGGGGACAGGGTCAGTGGTGGCCTCGGCAGTGCTGGGACAGTTGGACTCAGTGAGGTCTTTCCAACCTACATGATCCCTTGATTCCCAACCCCTCCCCCTGACATTCCCGTTTAGCCAGCAGTGTCAGCAGTGGGATAAACCCACCATCAGCCAGGGGAGTTAATTCACTGCACGATTCCTTAAACCAAGGACCAGGCCTGGATTCCCACAGCCCCTCCCAGCTCCCGGCTCTGCTGGGCCTGACCCAGTTCATCCCAAACATGTTTGTCACCGGAGCTGCCCCTTGGCTCCACCACCAACCATCAGCTGGACCAGGTGACCTTCAGAGGTCCCTTCCAACCCAAACTGTTCCATGAAGAATCCTCTCCAAATCCCATTGTGGAGCCACTCCCAGCTGGCTCCTGGAGAGGCACCTTCCCCCATCCCTGTTCCTGCTCCAGGGGGAGGAGACCACCTGGACACCTCCTGGAGCTGCTGGTGCTCAGGTGAGAGCCCTGCAACCCCCCCTCCCTGCCAAGGCTCTGTGCCTTAGGACAGCTCTGAGCAGCACATGGATTAAACCAAGATTTATTGGCAACAGACAACAGAGAAATGGCTCTGGGGGAGCCTGGACCCAGCTCTGACTGAAATACAAAACTCCAAGTGTGAAAAATGAACAATTGTCTATAAATCACCAGCAGTTGATGCAGATTTTGATGTGTCTGCAAGTACCATCTCCCCTTAATGCTGAACCCCAGCCCGTGTGGGGGGTCTGAGCTCCTGGGCCCTGGAACTCTTCACAGCATTTGTTTTACATTCAGTTAAAAAATGTCACTGGTGCCTCTCGAGCAAGTGTCGGGGCTTGCTCTTGTGCCCAGAACAGCACCTGAAATGCCTCTTTCCTGCACAGTGCCAGTGGGGAAGGGTTGCCCAGTCCTGCTCCAGGACCAGGACACAGCTCTGTGTGCTAAAAACGCCCCAAGCTTGGCAGAATTCCCGAGGTTTGGGTTAAACTGCACATGGAAGGATCCACTGATGCAGAGCTGAGCCTGGATGTGGCTATTCTGCCCCTGGAGCTGGAGGGCAGGGGCTGTGGGACGGGGCTGGGGGGGAGCCCATGCTCATCCCAGCTCCAGTTATCCCACTGCCAAGCAGGAATCCTCTCATCCATCCTCTCCCCAGTGACCAGACCAGTCTCTTTTCACAGTAAAAGCTGCCCTGTTCCCCCCTCCAGGCCAGGGGTGCCCCTGCACTGAGGGAAAGCAGAGCTGGTAAGGATTAAAATGCACTTCAAAGCCATCTGAGGACACCAATTCCCTCCAGCACAAGCTCCTGTGGGTTCCTGCTTTTAATCCCTCCTTGCTGCTTCCCCTGGAGCTGCCATCTGTCTGCAAATGCCCCCTGGCTCCTGCTCCCTGCCCTGGCTCCTCCTGCAGGGCAGCTGCCCCTCAGCTCATTTTGGTGATTTTTGGAGCACCTTGGTTGATTCAAGGGAAAGGAAGGATCTGGGGAAGGAAAAAGGGAGAAATCTTGGCTTTGAGATTAAAAATAAAGCCTCAGTGACAGCTGTCACTGCCCTGGCACCCAGCAGTGAGAGGTAAAGAGGGAAGACCAGGCCACTAAAGCTCTTCTTTGGGCATTTATTCCCAGCCAAGGAGGAAAAGACCCACAACTTCCCTTCAAGCCCAGCTCAGAGGCTGCTCCACCCAGCCTGGAGGGGAACAACACTCAGAGCTGCAGCCCCCAAAGCTCAGGCCCCCTCCCTGTTCCTTCTGCCACCAACCCTCTGACAGTCTCACCTGAGACCCTCCCAGGGGCTTTTCCTGGGGTTTTTCCCGGGCTGGTCCCAGGGGAGCTGTTGTGGCAGTGAGGAATGTGGGTGTCCTGCAGCCCTGGGTGTGGAGAGTGTTCTCCTTCCCTCCCTCCCTCCCTCCTCTCTGGGCAGTTTTCCTTCCTGCAGCCACAGCTGGTGGGGTGGGGATGTTGTTCCTAAACCCTTCTCTCCTCCTCCCCGGAGCCCCAGGGAGGCAGCCTTGGTTCCCTGGCAGCCCTGGCTGTGGCCCTGGCACAGTGTTTGGTCTGTCCCTTTGGATGCTCCCGAAGTGGGGAGAGGCTGCAGCCGTGGCTCAGGGCCTGGAGGGTTCCTGCCCAGCTGAACTCACCCCCTGCAGCCCAAACCTGCAGCCAGAGGGAGCAGCTCCTGCCTTTGCCAACCTCTCCATCTGCCTTTCCTCCCTGGGAAGCTGGATCAGTGCTCAGCCCACAGGGATCCCTCCCTGTCCCTGTTCCTGACTGTTCCCTTTGTTCCCTCGGCTGGGCTGGAGTGAGGGCTCCCTCCAGCCCCCAGGAATCACAACCCCTGCCCAGGGAAGGGAAAAGAAAACCCCCAAAGGCAAGTGCCAGTGGCTGCCCAGAGCTGCTGCCTCGGCACAAGGGAGCAGATGGCTCCTGCCTGGCAGCTGGAGCTGTGGCCGAGCATTCCCAGTGTTACTGGGAGCATTCCCAGTCCTCCCTGCTCACCAGCTCAGCCATCAGCCCCCAGAATGGCTCTGCAGGAGCAGGAGAGGGCAGGACAGGAGAGAGTTAACCCTGGAGCACAGAGATGTGATCACAGCATCCTCTTACAGCCCCAAGGGCTCCCTGGAGACTGAGGGAAGATCCCGAGCCAGGAAAGCTGCAGCTCCTTCAGGAGAAGGGCTGGAGCTCCAGCAGCTCCAGGCCCTGGAGGACATCAGGTGCTGGGAGCTCTGTCAGCCCCTGCCTCTGCTCATCCCAGGGGCCAGGGGGTTCTGCTCCCACCCCAAGGGAGCAGTTCAGCCTCCACAGCTGGGAAAGTGGGAATGTACAAGGATTTCCCTTAAAAAAAAAAAAGAATAAAAAATGATTTAGGTAATAAATAAAAGAATCCCTTGGTCACTGTGGGGCTCTGCTGTCCTTCCCAGGGGTTGGGGTGGCCCTGGGGAGACTGCTCAGGACTCAGGAGCCAGTTCAGCCCAGGTGAAGGAATTCCTGCTGGCGTTTTCCCAACTGGAAACGGGCTTCCTCCGAGATCCCGTACTGCTCCAGGGGGTCCTGCAGGAGAGCACAGGGAGGCAGCAGTGAGAGGCAGATAAAGGGGTGCAGGAAGTCCAGCAGCCCCTGGGGAGGACACAGGACACAGCAGGTGACCAGGGGCTGTGGGCACAGGGAGTCACCGGAGCAGGGATGCTCTGAGGGGCCTGGCAGGGTGGGAGCAGCATCTCCACCCACAGATCTGGCCAGGGCTGGGGGTGAACTCTTCCAGAGACCTGCTGGGAGTCCAGGCAGGCCTGTCCAGCTCCAATCCTTGCCCCTCCCAGCATGGCAGTGTGTGTCTGAGGGTCTGAGTGAGCACAGGAAGGTGCTCAGGTCTGGCTGTGGAGCCCATGGTTCCCTATGGAATCTGGGATCTCCTTCCAGATCAAACAGCCTGTGCAGGACTGGCAGCAACACCCACAATCCCCAGCTCCTGTCCAAACCCATCAGTCACCACCTTACCCCGAGGGCCTCACTCACCTTCCCTGTCATCTTCTGGATCTCATTCCGGTAGAAGATCAGGCTCCTCCTCAGGAACTCGTAGCTGCAAGACAGGAGCAGACCCTGCTGAGCACGGGAGGATGTGGGCAAGTTTCAGATGCTATTTAGGGCTGGGAGGAAGCTGGTTTGGAGGGAGACAAGCCCTGTGCTCCCAGGTTCCCCCCAGGCTGATCCCCAAGCTCCCGGCACAGCCTCGCTCCGGGGGCTCTTCCCACCTGGCTCGTTTGAGGGCCTCGACCCACTCCTGGCACTGCTCCTCACTGGCACACTCGAAGCAGTATTTTCTCTCTGGCTCCTCGATGAAACCTGCCAGGAACAAGGAAAAGTCTCGAGGAGAACAGCCTGTGCTCCCCTGCCAGGCTCAATTAGCACCTCTGTTAATGAGGATGAGCTGGGAGTGAGTTGGGAACCCTGGCCCTGGACTCTCTCCTGTTCCCTCCCTGCTCTGGCTGCCCTGGAGCAGCTGCCTGGGACATTTGTCAGCTTCCAGCAGCCAAAGACCTCAGGAAGAGCAACTTCCCAAATGGGAGCAACTGAATTGGAGCAGATCTGGGACTGGAACTCCCTGAGGCTCCTTGGGAGGGATTTAAATCAAAGGGAAAAAGAGCCCTGAGGAAGGGCCTGGGATGCAGGCACAGAGCAGGCCCTGAGGAGTTGAACTGCACTGGGAGAGGACCCTGAGCTGCCTTTGCTGGAGGCTTTTGGGAATGTGGTGCCGTGCAAATCCCTGTGCAACTCCAGTCCTGTACAGGACAGAACCAGGAATCTCAGCAATCCCTGAGCCCAGAGCTCTGCCCTGCACAGACCCTCGGGGGTCAGGCTGCACCAAGGGTGGCACAGCCCCAGCCCCACACGGCTGCTGGGGGGTTTAACCCTTCCCTCCCTTGGGAATCTTCTCCACAGACAGCCCCAAACCCCCAGACTCAGCGGGACTGGTGTGCTGGGGCTGCTCGGGGGCCCTGTGGGGCAGGGGGAGCACCAGGAGGAGACACAGCTGTGCCCTGCAGCCAGGCCAAGAGATACAGGGACGGCCTTGGAGGAACATCCTGTTGTTGTCAGCACGTGTGGGATGAAAGGCTCTCCCGGGGGACACGGATCCAGCTGGAGCCGCGGTATCGCCACAAGGACACGGACAGGGCAGGAGCACGGGCTGGAGCAGCCCCTGGAGGCTTTATCTGAGCCCACTGGGGGGGGGGTGGACAAAATGCAGCAGCACAGCAGAGATCTGTCATAAAACTCCCCCCAGGAGGGATTTCTGGCTGCTCTGTACATGCAGCCAAGCAAAGCCCACACTGCTCCAGCCGTGGAGGATCCCTGGAATGGCCCTGTGCTCAGGAGGGGACGTGGCACAGGGAGGGACAGCTGGCAGCTGAGGGATAGAACCATGGAATTGCTAAGGTTGGAAAAGATCTTCAAGATCATCAAGTCCAACCATCAACTCAGCACCACCGTGTGCACCACGAAACCACGTCCTCAGGTGCCACATTCACGTGGGTTTTGGACACTTCCAGGGATGGTGGCTCCACCACTGCCCTGGGCAGCCTGAACACCCTTTCCAGGAAGAAATTTTCCCTAATATTCTACCTAAACTTCCCCTGGCACAACTTGAGGCTGTTTCCTCTTGTCCTGTCGCTTGTTCCCTGGGAGAAGAGATCAAACCCCACTTGAGGGGCACTGACCCCACAGAGGAGGGGAAGGGTGAGGGGCACTGACCTACAGAGGAGGGTAGGGCTGAGCTGACCCCACTGCCACCAGAGCAGCAGGAACTGAGCAGCAAAACACCTCCTCTCCCTCTGCCCCGGGGGAAAGGCCCAGGGATGGTGCCCAGGCAGCACTCACTGATGGAGAAGACGTTCTCCTCCTCTTTGGTGATCCTGCAGTGCTCCAGCAGCAGAGCTCCAATGGGCTGGAAAACACATGGAGAGAGGGTTTAACCCACAGTGCCCCCAGCACTGAACCCACAGCGTCTCCTTGGAGCCTTTTAGGCAAGTTTGACACCCTGGTGCTACTCTGCAATGATTTGGTCTGACTGCAGGATGTTCCACAACCCCACAACCACCTTTTTGTGCTGCTGCTGTGTCTCCAGTGCCGGTCTCGCAGCACTTTGCACGTGTTAATTAGGTGTTAATCACCTCCACCGGCTCAGAGTCAGCCTGGCTTTCACTGCTCATTTCTGAGGTAAAGGCAGCAAAGAACTTTCTTGCCCAGTAGCTGAGACACAACTGAACTGTTCCTGGGACACACAACAAGCCCCCCTGTGCCGGGGCAGGGCTGGAGGGGGATGTGGAGAGCTGCAACAGCTCCGGAGGGACACACAGACACTGGAGGGACACACAGACACTGTGCTGAGCAGGGACAGGGGGTGACATGGCCTGGAACAGGAGCAACCCCCTGGGAATTCTTGTCCAAGCGACACAATGTGAGAGACACAAATCAGGCAGCAGGGAAGGGCCTGAAAACCTCCTTTACTGAGCATTCCATGGAACATTTGGGCTGGAAGGACCTCAGAGCCCGTCCAGTCCCACCCCTGCCATGGGCAGGGACACCTCCCACTAGCCCGGGTTGCTCCTTTGATCCAACCTGGCCTTGGACACTCCCAGGGATGGGGCAGCCACAGCTGCTCTGGGAATTCCATCCCAGCTCCTCATCACCCTCACAGGGAAGAATTCCTTCCCAATATCCCATCTCTCCCTGCCCTCTGGCAGCGGGAAGCCATTCCCTGTGTCCTTGTCCCAGGTCCCTCTCCAGCTCTCCCGCAGCCCTGCTGAGCTGATGAAGAGGAAAGGTGGACACTCTGTCCCAGCACCGTTTTCCCAGCCCACACAGTCAATCCACAGGAAAAAGAGGGAAGAGGGAGAGAAGCAAACCCCACCCAGGAGCACATTCCATACCTCGGCCTCGTCTGTCCTGAAGTAGAAGAGAAAGTTCACCACGAGCTTCACCAGGCGCTTTTTCAGCACTGCAAGGACAGTTCAATTAAAATAAAATAAAATATAATAAAATACAATAAAATAAAATAAAACAAAAATAGAAATAAAAATAAAATAAAAATAAATCAGAAATAGAAACAAAAATAAAAAATAAGATAAGAAATTAAAAATAGAAATAAAAATAAAATAAAAAAGATTAAAATAAAAACAAATTAAAACATAAAAATAAAATAAAAAGTTAAAATTAAAAAAGATATAAAGAAAACCAAAATAAAAATAAAATTAAAAAAAATAAAATAAAAATAGAAAATTATAATATGAAATAAAAATAAAAACAAAAATGAAAATAAAATTAAAATATAAAATATAAAATAAAAAATAGAAAATAGAAATAAGACTAGAAATAAAAATCAAATTAAAAATAAAATAAAAATTAAAAATAAAAATAAAGAAAAAGGAAGTGCTGAGGCAGCTGGGACAGAGAGGGGGCAGAGGGAAGCCCCATCCAGCCCTGCCAGTGCCCAGCATGGCACAGATCCCACCAACCAAGGACACCCTCTGCACCCACCCTGAGGCTGCTCCTGCAAACAGGAGCCTCAGGGTGACAAAGTCACGAACAGCCTCAGGGTGACAAAGTCATGAGCAGCTTCTCCAGTGGCTCCGGGGCAGACAGAGCCCACTGACCCGGCCTGGGAGAGCTCCAAATCCTGGGAGAGCTCCAAATCCTGGGAGAGCTCCAAATCCTGGGAGCCCCAGCACAGATGTCACCTCTGAGGGACAAACTCCAGCAGATCCTGGGGGAAGGAAGGCCCAGGACAAGGGAGGGTCTTCATGCTCCAGTGCTGCCCTGAGAGGGAATTTGCTGGGAGATTTCAGGAAAGAGCCTCTCCAGGCCTCGCTGTCCCCAGTACACCCCATTGGTCCAGCCCAGCCCCAGAACCTCCCTCCAGTCCCACACTGGATCCCACCACCTGAGCTCCCCAGTCCGACCACCAGCCCTCCCAGTAAGCCCCAGTGCTGCCCACCCAACACAGCCAGTCCTAACTCCCCAGTTCCTGCCCAGTTCTCCCAGACCTTTACCCACTTTCCCAGCCTGGATTCTCCAGTACCCCCAGTCCTCCTGCCCAGGCCACCCAGTTCTCCCAGTCCCTCCTCACCCAGTACTCCAAGTGCTGTCCTGATTATCCAGTACCTCCAGTCCTGCATCCCCAGGCCACCCAGTTCTCCCAGTCCCTCTCCTCCAGTCCAGCCCTGTCCCTCACAATCCCACAACTGAGGGGGTCTGGGGGGTCTTGAGGGGATCTGGGGGGGCTCTGATTCTCCAGTGGGGGACTCCCAGGTACCCCCAGTCCTGCTCCATCTCCACCTGCCCCCCCTCCAATCCCGCCAGTTCTCCCAGTCCTGTCCTGGTCCTACAGGCAGTTTCCCAGTCCTGATTCCCCAGTACCCCCACTCCTGCCTCCCCAGGGCACCCAGTTCTCCCAGTACCTCTCCACCCAGTGCTCCCAATCCTTCCCATGTCCAACCTCCACTTTCCCAGCCCTAATTCTCCAGTGCCTCCAATCCTGCCCAACCTAGCCAGACCTAACCCTAGTTCCTGCCCAGTTCTCCCAGTCCTGCCCTCCTCCTACTCCCAGTTTCCCAGTCCAGATTCTCCAGTACTCCCAAAGCGTTCAGTTCTCCCAGTCCCTCTCCAGCCCCATCCCTCAGCAACTCCAACCCGGATTCTCCAGTTGGGGATCCCCAGTCCTGCCCCCCTTTCACCTGCCCATCCCAATCCTGCCAGTTCTCCCAGTCCTGCCCTGGTCCTACCCCCAGTTTCCCACTTGTGATTCTCCAGTAGCCCCAGTCCTGCCCACCCAGCACAGTCCAACCCCTCTCCCCACCCAGTTCTTCCCAGTCCTCCCAGTCCCCCCATTGCTGCCCACCCAACCCAGCCAGTCCTAACCCCAGTTCCTGCCCAGTTCTCCCAGTCCTGCCCTGCTCCTACTCCCAGTTTCCCAGTCCAGATTCTCCAGTACCCCCAGTCCTGCCCACCCAACACAGCCAGTCCTATTCCCGCTCCCAGCTCTCCCAGTCCTGACCTGGTCATATCCCCACTTTCCCAGTCACAATTCCCCAGTCCTCCCAGTCCTGCCCACCCAACACAGCCAATCCTAACTCCCCGTCCTCACTCCCAGTACTCTCAGTCCCGCCCTGATCCTAATCCCAGTTTCCCAGTCCATTCCCAATCCTCCCAGTCCTGCACAGCCAGTCCTATCCCCCCTCCCCGTTCCCAGGTCCTGCCCTGCTCCTGCCCCCAGTTTCCCAGCCCGGATTCCCCGGCACCCCCAACATCACCCAGTTCTCCCGGTCGCTCTCCACCCCCGATTCCGCAGCCGGGACCGCGCCGTCCCTCCCTCTGTCCCCGCTCACCGCTGCCTTTCTTGGGCACGCTCATGCGGATCTCGGCCGCCTTCTCCGCGGGCTGCCGGGCCAGGGACAGCAGCTCGCGCTCGTTGTAGCGCATGGCCGGAGCCCCCCGGCCCCCGGCCCGCCGATCCCGGTGTTCCCGCCGATCCCGGTGTTCCTGCCGATCCCGCCGATCCCGGTGTTCCCGCCGATCCCGGTGTTCCCGCCGATCCCGGTGTTCCTGCCGATCCCGCCGATCCCGCTGTTCCCGCTGTTCCCGGAAGGGCCCGGGCGGTGCCCGGGAAGCGCTCGCGCGCTCCCGGAAGGGCTCGCGGCGGGAACGCGCAGGCGCGCGGGGAGAGGGGCGGGAGCGGGGCCGCGCGAGCCGGGACGGACCCGGGTTTGTGAGGGCATCTGGGGGGAACTGAGGGGATCCAGGGGGTCCTGAGGGGGTCCGGGGGGTTTTGAGGGGATCCGGGTGGTCTTGAGGGGATCTGGGGAGAACTGAGGGGATCCGGGGGGGTCGTGAGGGAGTCCGGGGGGTCTTGAGGGGATCCGAGGGGGTTCTGAGAGGACTTGGGGGATCCTGAGGGGATTTAGGGGGTCGTGAGGGGATTTAGGGGGTCCTGGGAGACATGGGGGGGTTCCTTAAGGGATCTGAGGGGTTTGTGAGGGAATTTGGGGCATTCTGAGGCGACTTGGGGGGTTCTGAGGAGATTTGGGAGATCCTAAGGGGGTGAGAGGGGTCATGAGGGGACCTGGGGGATTGTGAGGGGGTGAAGGGGGTCCTGAGTGTATATGAGGGGGCGTAAGGGGATTTGGGGCGTTCTGAGGGGATCCGGGGGGTCCTGAGGGGATTTATGGGGTTGTGAGGGGATCTGGAAGGTCCTGAGGGGACTTGGGGGGTCCTCAGAGGGCTTAGGGGATCATGAGAGGATTTAGGGTGTCCAGGAGGGTCCTGAGGGGACTTTGGGGGTTCCGAGGGGATCTGGAGGTTCCCATGGGGGGATGACCCTTGGTGAGGTACTGGGGGTGTTTGGGGGACTTTGGCCCTCACTAAAGGGGTGGGGGTGCTTGGGGTGTTTGGAGGGTTGAGGGTATTTGGGGGGGGTGATCCTCGCTGGGGGCTTGGGGGATGTTTGGGGGGGGCTGATCCTTGGTGAGGGGTGTTTGAGGGTGTTGTTCTTGCTCGGGCCTGGAGGGGTTTGAGGGGGTTTGTTCTTCACTGGGGTGTGTGGTATGCTGGGGGAGGTTGGAGTTGCCCTTGCTGGGAATGTTTGGGGGGGCTGGTCCTTGCTGAGGGGTTGAGGGGGGGATGTGGGGGAAGTGACCCTTGGTGAGGTGTTGGGGGGTGTTTGAGGGGTGGGTTTGACCCTTACTGGGGGTGCTTGAGGGGGCTCGATCCTCGCTGAGGAGTTAGTGGGTATCTGGGGGGGGCTTTTTGCTGAGGCACTGGGGAGTATTTGAGGGTGCCTTTAACAGTTGCTGAGGTGTTGGGGGGCACGTTTATGGGGTTGACCCTTACTGGGGATGTTTGGGGGCCTTGATCCTCACTGAGGGTCTGGGAGTGTTTTGAGGGGAGGTTTTCACTGTTTCTAGGGGGCTGGGGGTGTTTTTGGCACTTTGATGTTTGCTGGGGTGTGTCTGAGGGGTCCTTTGACCCTTGTTGAGGTGCTGGGGGGTGCTTAATGGGGGGGTTTGACCACTGCTGAGGGGCAGGACGTGTGTGAGGGGAGACTGATCCTTCCTGAGGGGTGTCTGATGGGAGGGCTTTGACCCTTGCTGAGGGGCTGAGCATGTTCTGGGGGGCTTTGGCCTGCTGAGGGTGTTGGGGGTGTTCTAACAGACCACTCTGTGGTGTGGGAGGTGTGGGGGGGGCTCTGGCCTTACTGAGGGCAGGGGGCACTCCAGGACCTCACCTGGGGGTTGGGGACACTGCACAGAGTCCCTGACCCTGCTGGGGGAGATGGGGGCTCCCCCAGACTCTCTCAGGGGGATTTTGCTGTGTGGGGTGGCTCTGGAGCTTTGGGGGGCTGGTGGAGGAGCCCCAAACCTTGGCAGAGAGGGGGGAGGTTCTGGGGTTGTTTGTGCCATCGGGTGAGGGTGGGAGGCTCCTTTTTGGGGGGTCTCTCAGCCCAGCTGGGGGCCCAGCTGGGCTTGGGGGATATGTCTGTGTGTGGAAGTGTCTGAGGAGATGGAAAGGGCTCTGGGGGTTGTTTTTCTGGATCATTTTACTTGTGTTTACTGAGTGGGTGGTGCCAGACACTCTCCACGTGGAATCTCATCCCATGGCATGTTCCCATGGCATCTTTGAGATTCTCGTCCCGTGTCCTCACCGACAGGGCTGAATACTCTGTGACCTCAGGTCCAGTTACCACTCACGGTGCTTCTCCTTTTGTGCAGACTCTCTCTTTCTCCAGAGGGGCTGAAGCACAGAATTCCCCGCCATGGATTTCCAGCACCGCCCTGGAGGGAAGACGGGCAGCGGAGGCGTCGCCTCGGCCTCGGAGAGTAACCGGGACCGGCGGGAGCGGCTGCGGCAGCTGGCCCTGGAGACCATCGACATCAACAAGGTGGGGACACAGCTCCCACCAGCCCAGGGTGCTCCAAGCCCCGTCCAACCTGGCCTTGGACACTCCCAGGGATGGGGCAGCCACAGCTGCTCTGGGCAACCTGTGCCAGGGCCTCCCCACCCTCACAGCCAACAATTCCTGCCCAATATCCCATCTCTCCCTGCCCTCTGGCACTGGGAAGCCATTCCCCCTTATCCTGTCCCTTCATCCCTTGTCCCCAGTCCCTCTCCAGCTCTCCTGGAGCCCCTTTAGGCCCTGGAAGGGGCTCCTAGGTCTCCCCAGAGCCTTCTCTTCTCTGAGTGATGGATTGAGTTTAAATACTTGTGTCTCTGGGAATGTGGGGTTTGAATGAGGAACATTTGGGATGGGGCTGACAGGGAGGTGCCAGCACTTTGTATTCAAGTTATTTCCAGTCTCCTCGGGACCGGTTTGTACTTTGCCATTTCTCGGTGCAGTTGGGAACTGTCACTGGTGCACAGAGCTGCTGTTGAGTCTCTCTGTTTCCATCATCCTAAAGCTCTGTTATGTTGTTGATTTAAATTCTGAACTCAGTTGTGGAATCATAGAACCATAAAATAACCAGAGTTGGAAGGGACCCACAGGGATCATCAATTCCAACCCCTGGCCCTGCCCAGGACACCCCAACAATCCCACCCTGTGCCTGAGAGTGTTGTCCAAACACTCCTTGAGCTCTGGCAGCCTTGGGGCCGTGCCCACTGCCCTGGGGAGCCTGGGCAGTGCCTGACCAGTTCTTCCTGTGCAGAACTCTGCAGTGTTTTGGTTATCCTGTTGCTTTGCCATGGATTTTCCTTGTAACTTGTCAATCATTCTCTTCCCAGGACCCCTATTTTATGAAAAATCACTTGGGCTCCTACGAGTGCAAGCTCTGCCTGACACTGCACAACAACGAGGTGAGGGAGCACCTGCCTGGCCTGATCCCAGCAGCAGGAATTTTGGGATAACAGTACCTGGATAACCAGGTGCCTTTGACTGGGCTGTGACTGCTGAGAGATGAGGGATGGGCAGGCCCTTGTGTGTTAAACCTGACAGCTGAGCAGTTGAGAGCAGTGTGCTCTCAGTGAGAATCCTTGTGCTGAGGGTGCAGACACCCTTGTCAGTGTGAGACACAGCCTCTCTGAGACAAGAATCTTTCAGTCCTGCCTTCATTTAACTTTCTTCTACCTTGGTTTTTATTTCAGGGGAGTTACTTAGCACATACACAGGGGAAGAAGCATCAGACCAATTTGTAAGTCATTCTCTACCATAACTTTATTAATTACTGAAGCACTTTAAAATGATGATTGTGTTCATCTATGAACTTTTAACCCCATTAAAATGATGATTGTGTTCATCTGCCAACCCTTAACTGCGTTACACAACAGCACACAGGTCCTGAATGTTCTCTGATTCCTGCTGAGCAGCCTGGCACCAGCCAGGAGGTTCAGCCTGGATCTGCTCCAAAAATGAGGCTGAAAATCTCAATTTCAAGCTCAAAAGTTCAAACCCAGTTGTGGGATTTCTGAAGGAAAAGGGAGAAAGAGTTTTAAAAGCAAATTTTCTGAGTCTAGTAAAAAGAACTCTGCCTGCCAGAGCTCAGGGGCATTTGGACAATGCTCTGAGGGACGGGGTGGGATTGTTGGGGTGTCTGTGCAGGGCCAGGAGTTGGACTGGATGATCCTTGTGGCTCCCTTCCAACTCGGGATATTCCAGGATTCTGTGATCTGGATTTGTCAATACAGGTTGGGAGAAGTTTATAGGTTTTATTTTAAGGAATCCAGTTTACTTTCCTTTAACTGTGGGGTTTGTTCTTTTTAATGTCAAGAATTAAGTCTTCTCAAATGCATTTGTGGAGTCAGGCACCAAGATCATCTCGGGGTGGGTAATTGAGTGACAACCTTTGGGGAGGGGAAGGATGGATACACTGGGGAAGGGAAGTAGGTGTTCCAGGCATGATTCCTTTGGAAGCAAGTGCAGGTAATAACCCTTACATTTTGAAATTCCTCCCCAGGGCCCGGCGAGCTGCCAAGGAAGCCAAGGAAGCCCCTGCCCAACCTGCCCCAGAGAAGGTCAAAGTGGAAGTGAAGAAATTTGTGAAAATTGGGCGCCCAGGTTACAAAGGTGGGTCGGGGGGTGCCCGGGAGGTGCCCGTGGGCAGCGCCTGCAGTGCTGGGATGTGAATTGTTAATTAGCCTTTTTAGCAGCTCTGCCCATGAATGAGAGCTGGGCTCTCTCCTGGTGTCCTTTATCGTTTGAATTACCTGTATCCAACCTAAACTTCTCCTGGCACAGCTTGGGGCCGTTCCCTCTCCTCCTGTCCCTTGTTCCCTGGGAGCAGAGCCCGAACCACCCCCCCCCAGCTCCCCCCTCCTGTCAGGGAGTTGCAGAGCCAGAAGGTCCCCCCTGAGCCTCCTTTTCTCCAGGCTGAGCCCCTCCAGCTCCCTCAGCTGCTCCTGCTGCTCCAGCCCCTTCCCCAGCTCTGTTCCCTTCCCTGGACACATTCCAGCCCCTCACTATCCTTCTTGTCATGAGGCCCCCAAAGCTGGACACAGTAGCATCACAGGATCCCAGAACGGTTTGGTTTGGAAGGGACCTTAATGCCCATCCCATTCCAACCCCCTGCCATAGGCAGGGACACCTTCCACCAGCCCAGGGTGCTCCAAGCCCCATCCAGCCCGGCCTTGGACACTTCCAGGCATCCAAGGGGCAGCCACAGCTTCTTTGGGCAACCTGTGCCAGGGCCTCCCCACCCTCACAGCTGTAGCTTTGGATAAAGAAAATGTGACATTTTGTTTGATAAATGAGAGAAAAATCTTGTAATATTTTGTTGTTGGAAGTTTTATGTGTTTCCTGGGGCAGAATAATGCTGCTCCAACCCTGCTGTGGGATGTTCTCAGCTTTCCTATTTTCCTTACAGTGACCAAACAGAGAGACCCCGAAACAGGCCAGCAGAGCCTTCTCTTCCAGGTAAGGGCAGGGTGGAAATTCTCAGTGTCAGGGTTATCCAAGTAAAACTGCTGCTGAGTGAGCAGGTCCTTGCTGGATCCATGAAATAAATAATAATAATAAAAGTCCTTACCTTCCTAGTTTTTACAGCTGACTGCATTGAGCAAATCCCTGAGCACAGCTGTCAAGCTGGGTAGTGGAAGGAGCAGGAGTTGGAACGAGATGATCACAGAATCAGGGAATGGTTTTGGTTGGAAGGGGCTTTAAAGATCATCCAGTTCCAACCCCTGTCATGGGCCACCTTGCACTAGGTCAGGTTACTCCTGGGTCCAGCCTGGCCTTGGACACTTCCAGGGATGGGGTGGCAATCAGTTCCCACTGAATGGCACTTACCAACCCAAACCATTCCATGGTTCTCTGATCATCTCGTCCCACCCCTGCCATGGGCAGGGACACCTTTCACTATCCCAGGCTGCTCCAAACTCCGTCCAACCTCGCCTTGGACACTTCCAGGGATGGGGCAGCCACAGTTTCCCTGGGTGACCTGTGCCAGGCCCTCACAGGGAACAATTTCCTCTTCATTTCCCCTGTTTCCATTTGAGTTTTTTACAGTCCCTCCCAACCCGAACTGTGCCAGGATCCCAACCTGTTCCCTGCGGTGTTTCTTGGGAACTGCTCTTCACATGCCCACCCCGAGGGCTGTGTTTGGTGCTGGGGGGTGCCAGGGGGATGTTTCTCACAGTGCCCTGTCCCCCCAGATCGATTACCCCGAGATTGCCGAGAGCATCATGCCCCGGCACCGGTTCATGTCGGCCTACGAGCAGCGCATCGAGCCCCCCGACCGGCGCTGGCAGTACCTGCTCATGGCAGCCGAGCCCTACGAGACCATCGCCTTCAAGGTAACCCTGGCACACTCCCCTCTTTGCCCACATATTTCCGAGCAAATTTGCAGATGACACCAAGTCGGAGGGGAGTATTGATCTGCTGGAGGGCAGGAGGGCTCTGCAGAGGGACCTAGACAGGCTGGAGAGATGGGAAGGATCCAGCAGGACAAGGTTCAAGAAGGCCAAGTCCCAGGTCCTGCACTTTGGCCACAACCCCCTGCAGCCTGGTGGTGCTGGTGACAGCAGCTGGACATGAACCAGGTGGCCAAGAAGGCCAATGGCATCCTGGCCTGGATCAGGAATAGTGTGGGCAGCAGGAGCAGGGAAGTGATTCTGCCCCTGGACTTGGCCCTGGTGAGGAGCACTCCAATGCTGTGTCCAGCTCTGGGCCCTTCAGTTTGGGAAGGACATGGAGGGGCTGGAGCAGTTCCAGAGAAGGGCAATGAGGCTGGGGAAGGGTGTGGAGCACAAGTGCTGTGAGGAGGGGCTGAGGGAGCTGGGGGGGCTCAGCCTGGAGAAGAGGAGGCTCAGGGGGGACCTTCTCACTCTCTGCAACTCCCTGACAGGAGGGGGGAGCCGGGGAGGGTGAGGCTCTTCTCCCAGGAAGCAGCAGTAGGACAAGAGGGCTGGGTCTTAAGCCATGCCAGGGCAGGTTTAGGTTGGACATCAGGAAGAAATTCTTCTCAGAGAGAGGGATCAGCCACTGGAAGGGGCTACCCAGGGAGGGGGTGGAGTCACCATCCCTGGAGGTGTTTAAGGACAGACTGGACGTGGCATCAGTGCCATGGTCTGGGTGACGAGGTGGTGTTGGGTCATGGGTTGGACTCCATGATCTCAGAGGTCTTTTCCAACCTGGTTGATCCTGTGATTCTGTGGTTAATTCCCAGTGAACGCCCCGATTTCTGTTCCAGCCTCCATGGGTTAATGGAGCAGGAAGGGGGTCAGGAATGGCTGGAAGTCATTAAGCCCTAGTGAGAGTTACTGGAGGACTCTGGCCTGAAAACCAGACTGTGCTGAGCTCTAGGGAGCTGTGAATTCCCAGTGTCTGGCACAGGCAGGAGCCTCCTCAGCCCCTGTGCAGATGTTAAGGGAGGGTTTTTTGTTTTCAGTTGTCCTTGACCGATAGGGAAGTAACTTAATTCTTTCCTGCCCCCACCTCTATCTAACAACAGAGCAGCTCACCAAGGCCTGGAATAACTGTGCTTATCTCCCAGGCTCTGGGGCTAAAAAGGGCCTTTGAGCTAATCTGGGGCTGCTAAGAATAGCTCTGTGTTCTCTTTTGGTGCAGGTACCAAGCAGGGAGATTGACAAAGCAGAAGGGAAGTTTTGGACCCACTGGAACAGGGAAACCAAACAGGTAACTGGGACTGTCTGTGGTGAGGGTTAGGGAGGGCAGAGAGCAGGGCAGTGACATCAGTGCTGTCCCTGCTGGTCTGATGGTGAGATCTTCATTCCCTCAGTGCAGCTGTGCACTGAGAGCTCCTGACAGAGAGGTCTGCCCATGTGTGATCTGGGTGAGGATTTGCCCAGGGAAGTTGTTGTCGGCAGCAGCAGCAAGATGGGGCAGGAATGTCTGGAGAAAAGGAGGCTCAGGGGGGACCTTCTGGCTCTGCAACTCCCTGACAGGAGGGGGGAGCTGGGGGGAGTCGGGCTCTGCTGCCGGGGAACAAGGGACAGGAGGAGAGAGAACGGCCCCAAGTTGTACCAGGGGAGGTTTAAAGTGGATATTGGGAAAAATTTCTTCATGGAAAGGGTTGTCAGGCACTGGAAGGGGCTGCCCAGGGCAGTGCTGGAATCACCATCCCTGGGAGTGTTCAAACAACACGTGGATGTGGCCCCTGGGGACATGGCTCTCAGGGACGGGGTGGGTTGTTGGGGTGTGTGTGCAGGGCCAGAGGTTGGACTGGATGGTCCCTGTGGATCCCTTCCAGCTCTGGACATTCCAGGATTCTACAATTCCACGATTAATTGTTCCCTTCTCTTTGCTTCCCTCCCCTCCCCAGTTCTTCCTCCAGTTCCACTTCAAGATGGAGAAGCCCCCGGCTCCCCCCAACCTGCCCCCGGGCCCCCCGACGGTGAAGCGGCCGCCGCCCCCTCCCCTGATGAACGGGCTGCCCCCCCGGCCCCCCCTGCCCGACTCCATGCCCCCCCCTCCCCCTGGGGGCATGACCCTGCCCCCCATGCCCCCCTCGGGGCCGGTGCCACCCCCCCCCAGTGCCACCCCAGCTGCCCCCAGCCCCCGGGGTGCCCCCCCCTGCCCCTCTGCCCCCCATGATGCGGCCGCCGCTCCCCACGGAGGGGCCGGGCACCATCCCCCCCCCACCCCCATCCAACTGAGGCCCCTCCTGGACTTGGTCCCGCTGGATTTGTCCCTTTCTATCCTCAGATCACGCCCCGTTCAGGGAACAGCTCTGTTTTGTATGAATCTGAATCCTGTAGGTTCATTAAAAGGTTTTCCATTTTCCTTCCTCTTTTTCCTGTGGCTTGGGTAAAAATGCTGCCATGGGTTCATGTTCTTTAACCCTTAGAGACAGAAAACATTCCCAGTCTGCTGATATTTTGGAAATCCTCCAAAGAGGAGGCAAAAGAGAGGGAATCTCAAGGCACCCCCTTTCCTGACTGGACATCTCCATCAACCTCAGCAGTGTTGGCCTGAGGTATCACCCTGACGAGTGTCCCATTAATTACCCCCATTAATCAGTTTTTGTTCAACCAAAGCCCTTCATGGAGTTCATTCCCTGAGAGGGGCCATGGAAAGGCTCCTGTTACTGATATTAAGTCTTTAGAGACACCTTCCACTAGCCCAGGTTGCTCCAAGCCCCATCCAGCCCGGCCTTGGACACTTCCAGGGATCCAGGGGCAGCCACAGCTTTTCTGGGCAACCTGTGCCAGGGCCTCCCCACCCTCTCAGCCAACAATTCCTTCCCAGTATCCCATCTAACCTGCCCTCTGTGGTGAGAAACCATTCCCCTTGTCCTGTCCCTCCATCCCTTGTCCCAAGTCCTTCTCCAGCTCTCCTGGAGCCCCTTTAGGCACTGGAATTCCAGCTTTTCCAGTGAGGATTGGCATCTCATGGAGGGAAAATAATTTCCCTCTGAGGGAAATACGAAGAGTTCCAAGTCCCCAGGCTGCTGCTGCCCCTCATAATCCTCCTTCTCAGGATGAAGCTCCTTCCAGGGTGGCCTCTCTGAGCTGTGGGGTGTGAGGTACCAGCTGAGGGGGAGGTTTTCCAGCCAGGACAGGGAATGCTTTCCATACATACATTTACTTAGTTTCTGTCCATTATCTGTCTGTCCCCCTCCTCCCAGTGTGGCTCATCCCTCTCTCTGAGTGTTGATGGGATGGGACGTGCCAGTCCCCGTGAGGATCCAAGCCCAGACATCCACCCTCCTTTAGAAAACATCCCAAGTCAAGGCCGTGTGTCCCCACGAGCGGGGGAACAGCTTTTAATTTTTTTCCCGTTTCCAAAACGAGCTGCAAACCCAAAAATAGAACAAAGAAAGGTCCTTTGCAGCCTCCCCTCGGGCAGGACAGGCCCCGGGGCTGCCCCCGGGAGGTGTGTTGGGCCACTCAAGGCCACCCGTGGTTAAAAGGGAGAGTCCTCCGTCTCTGGGAGAGTTTGAGATGCAGAACTGGGAACAGCTGAGGTGGGACCATGAGAGCTGCTCTCGGGGTGTTCCTGCTGTGCTTGGTGCTGCTCCCTCCCCTTGCAGCGCTGCCCAGGAAGGGGGAGAGGAATTCCCTGAGCCCAGAGGAGCTGGAAGCAGAGGGGAGAAATAGGGAAAATGCGAGTTTGCAGGAACCAGCCAGACCCAGCTGGGCGGAGAGACCCAGGAGGGCCACTCGCCTCTTGCCCGAGCCAGGAGCCAAATGCCCGCAGGGAATGGCCGAGGAGGGCCGGCCCCGCTCCAGCGCGCACCCCTGGCCGCTGGGCGGGCTGGAGGGGCCGGTGTGCAGGGTGAGGATGGAGCGGGACGGGGTCGCCCCGGGCCACCTGGACGTGGTGGGGGTCCTCACCCACTACGAGAGCGGCTTCATCAAAGCGCTGCGGCGGCGCCGCGCCTGGGGCGGGAACGTCCTGCGGAGCTTCGGGCTGTGCCCGGCCCCGGAGGCGGCGGCGGCTCCACATCCCCTGCAGCGCATCCACGGGCACGTGGTGGAGCCGGGCCCGGAGCGATTCCTCGTCCTGCACCTGGAGGAAGGTTGGTGGGACATCCCTGCGCCGGGGAGGAGCAGAGCGGGGAGGATGCAGGGCTTGAGATGGCGGGCGATGCCGTTGGCTGGCCCTAAGTCAGATTGAAACAGAATTAAACCTGAGGGGTTGGATTCCCTTTAAAATAAGGGAAAGACATTGTAAGTGCTAAAGCTTCTTAAAAACTGCTGTAAAACTGGCACTTCGCCGCGTCTTTCTGGGTACATTTTTCAGGAGGTTTAGCAGGGATGATGGATTGAGCAACAGGGCACCTGTCCCTGCCTGTGACCAACACCCGGGTGTCACATTCTTGGTGGGCTCTGCTCTGCTCTCACGAGTACGGGTGTTTCTCTGCCTCGATGATGTGGGTTTGGACACTGTCCCAACTCTAAGAGAGGGGAGGGAGGGTTGGACCTGGCTGGTCCCGTTGTGCCCTGAGCCCCCTCCCACACTGGGGGCTGTGGAGCTGCTCCTGCAGCTTCAGCCTTAAGGAAAAACCAGGAACACCTTCCCCTGTCCCATCCTGGGGATAAGCCCGGCGCTGGAGGGGGAGCACAAACCGCTGTTTTACCCGTAGCAGGAGAGTCAGGGGTGTTTCCCTCTTCCTAAAATCCCTTCCTCCCCTCCCGCGGTTTGGATTTGCAGCTGAACTCGCCAGTGCCGGGCAGTGGGGAAGTGGCCACAATGTCCCTGAGCCACTGGAGAGGAGATTTCCATGGGGATCTGGGGGTGGCAGCCCCTTCTCTCCGGGTGCAGGATCTGCCTCCTGCCACCTCCCTGGGGCTGGGGACTGGCATTTGCCGTGTTTTTCCACCCTGTTCCTCCTGTCCCAGCTCCTCTGGTCCCTGCGTGGGAACGGGGCTCAGCCCTGAAGCCCCTTTCTCACCCCCCGGGGGTCCCGCAGTGTCAGAGGGGGATTCACCCCGTGTCTCCCCCGTTCCAGTGCAGTGGGAAGCGCAGGCGAAGCTGCAGTTCCAGCTGGTTTTCCAGGCGGAGCTGAGCCGGGCGCTGGGGGAGCTGCAGGCGGCCGCGATGCTCTTCTACCTGGGCCGGCCCGAGGGCTCCGGGCGCCCGCAGGAGCTGCTGGTCACGGGCCCGGGACTGGCGAGGGACCAGGTGGGTCGGAGGGCCGGGCCGGGGTGGGATTGGGGCGGGAGTGTCCCGGCCCTGCTGCCCAGCACCTTTGCCATCCCCTCCCAGCCCCTTTGCCACCCCCTGCAGCTCCTTTGCTCCTCACAGCCCCTTTTCTACCCCTCCCAGTCCTGTTGCCACCCCCTCCCAGTCCATTCACCATCCTTTCCCAGACTCTTTGCCCCTCCTCCAGACCCTTTGGCATCATCTCACAGTCCCTTTGCCAACCCTTCCCATCCCTTTGCCATCCCATCCCGGCATTCCCGCCCGGTCTCTCGCTCCCGCCGGCCGGGCCGTGCCTGCAGATGGAGCTCTTATCCCGTTCCCAGCTCCCGCAGGGCCGGAGGGGCTGCCCGGGGTGTCCAGCCCGGTCTGGGGGTCCCGGTCCCCGCCTGCCCCGGGGCTCTCTGCCCACCCGGGGGTCCCGTGGGGTCCCGGAGCAGCTCTGGGTGTGGGGACGAAGCCCCCGTCCCATGTCGCTGCTCCCGGGGCCACCGCGGGCTGGGCGACCCTGAGCCCGCAGGGACCACACGTGGGTGTTGTGCCCGTGATGTCTCACCCACGTCCCCGGCTCTGCCGTGTCTCCCGCCCCCGCGCAGAGGCTCTGCCTGTCCAGGGACACCCAGTACCTGGTCCTGGGAGCCGCCGCCGGCTCCGTCACCCGCGGCCCGGAGCAGCTCCGCTTCTCGGCATCGCTGACGATCCGCGGCGCCGAGGGAGGTACGGACGGGGACCCGCCCGAGCGTCCCCACTCGGGCGTTTGGGGTCCTCTCCACCCCCGAGGGGCGGTGGGGACGCGCAGCAGACCCCAGATTATCGTCCTCACCGCTCCTCGTCCCCCAGGTGCCCCCCTGCCCCCCTCGGAGGTGCAGCAGCTCCTGTTCGGCTCTGATGACAAGTGTTTCACCCGCATGACCCCGGTGCTGCTGCTGCTGGCCAAGGCACGGCCGGGGGAGGAGGAGGAGGAGAAGGCTTTGGCCCCTTCCTCCTACCTCTCTGCTGACGGGGTGGTGGACACGGCTCCGTACCCACAGCTCAGGTCCGTGGCCTTAGGAATGGGAAAACACAGGGACTGGGAGACAGGGGATGTAGGACCACGGCAGGAGGATGTGGAGCACAACCTGGTGGGACCTCCGGGGCACACGAGGACCCCGTGACCCTCCCTGTGTTCTCCTTGCAGCCCACCCCAGGCCGGGACCGAGGAGCTGCCAACCCCCACGGCCCCGAGCCAGGCCAACACTTCATCCCCAGCTCCCGGGAGCAGCAGCCAATTCCTGGGAATGCTGACCCGCTTCATCCGGCAGGTCCTGAGCTCCTCCAGTGAGCTGCCCCCCCAGCCCAGCGCCCACCACTGGCTGGACTTCCAGGCGATGGAGACCCTCCCTCACCAGCTGCTCAACCTGTCGGAGGAGGCGGCGCTGGAGCGGCTGGTGCAGTCGGAGGAGCCCTCGGTGCTGCTGTTCCCGCAGGACAGCGGGGCCGTGCTGGAGCAGCTCCTGGGGCACTGGCAGCCCGAGGGCACCGTGCTGGAGCTGCTCACGGGCAAACTGCGGGGGGTCATCCAGGAGCTGGGGGACATCCCGGCTTTCCAGGCCAACACGGCGCTTTTCCAGCACCTCCTGAGCTTCTGCTACTTCCCGCGGGGCGGGGAGGAGGGCGAGGCCCCGGAGCGGGTGCCGGGCTCCAGGAAGCTGCACACGCTGCTGCTGCTGAAGGCGCTGCAGTCGGTGCGGGCGCGCTGGCAGGAGCGCAGGAAGGTGCAGCGGCAGCACCGCAGCGCTCGGCCCCCGGCCCACTGCCGCCTCCAGGAGCTCACCATCGACCTGCACGACCGCAAGTTCATCGTCATGCCCACCGTGTACGCGGCCAACAACTGCGAGGGGCCCTGCAGGCTGCCCCTGTCCACCCGCGTGCCCAGCTACTACTCGCACACGGTGCTGCTGCTGGGGATGCAGGAGCGGGGGGCGCCGCTGCAGCGCCCGCCCTGCTGCGTCCCGGTGCGCTACTCCGACCAGCTCATCATCAGCCTCTCGCCGGAGGGGCTGGAGGTCCGCAAGTTCCCCAACATGGTGGCAGAGGAGTGTGGGTGTCGGTGAGGCTCCTCCCGGCCCGCCCTCCCCGCAGCTGGAGCTGGTGCTTCCCGTGGAGACGGGAGCTCCCGTGTGTCCTTTCCCCACGGTTTGGCTCGTTAGTGTCTCTCAGGTTTCTCTGGTGTCTCCTTTGCTCCTCACAGTCGCTTTTCCACCGCTCCCAGCCCCTTTGCTATCCCCCCCCAGCCCACTCACCATCTCTTCCCAGCCCCTTCCTGATCCCCTCCCAGCCCCTTTGCCACCCCCCGCAGCTCCTTTGCTCCTCACAGTCCCTCTGCAGCTGGAGCTGCCTGTCCCCGGGGGCTGCTCCACAGCCTGGTGTGTCCCCACTGCCGATTTTGGGGATGCCTGTAGGGCTGAGCTGCTGCGGGCTCTGACCCCGTGGGGGGCTTTGGGCTGTGGGGCCGTGAGGAGGGCAAAGCTTGGCAGATCCAGCCAAGACTGCACTTATTTATCGCTGCCTTTCTGCTCCTGTAGTGGCTGGGAAGGGCAGGTGTTGCTTCCTCCAAGCCTTGCAGCATCCTCTGGCCATTTCCCAGCCCATCCTTAGCCCCCTCTGGCCACAGGACTCCACCTGTGCCAGCAGAGCAAGAGGCCAAACCCCCTTGCAGGGGCCGTCCCTGTGGGACTGGGGCTGTGGAGACCCACTGGCCGTGGCCTGGGGCTCCTGGCCAGGTCACATTCATGTCACCTTGCCCTGACCCCAATCCCAGAGGGAGGGAGTGATCCCGTTACACCTCCTGGGCTCTCACACCATTAATGGGAGCGGGAGCAAACGGCTGCCAGAGCACCTGCTCTGTGTCCCCGCCAGCATCAGCGCCCGGATCATCTTTCCAGCTGAGCCCAGCCCTCAGACAGGGAGCCAAACCCTTGGGAAGCAGCTCCTGAGCTTGTCCTGGCTGCACCTCCCGGTGCTGGGAGCAGCTCTTGGGCTTTGCAGTGTCCCCACAGGGCTGAGTTGGCATCCACTGGTCCTGTCCTGCAGCCCCACAGGGACCCGGGGTACCCCTGAGCCCCTCAGTTCTGGGGGGCACAGAAAATACACACACACAGCCAGGGACAAGGGCTTTTCGTGCTTTTTTTTCCTTTCCCCCCCCCCTTTCTTTTTAAACATCCAGTTGAACATCTTATTAAAAATGAAAATAGTTTATTTTAACCTCTATTGACTCAGCAAATACCAAAACCTGCCATGGGTTGGGGCTGTGAATGTCTCCTGCAGTGGCTCCAGTGCTGTGTGAGGTTTGCACTTGTGTTTCCTTCCTGAAAGGTGAAGGCAAAGCCTGAAGGGATCCCCAGTGAGGGGCTCCAACCTGGTTCTGTTTCCTGCAAGTTCTGTGCCACCCTCAGCGATGGCACTGAGTGGGGTTGCGGGGGGTCTGTCCCCGATGTCCCTCTGGTTCTGTAACCCAGGATATTCTTCTCTCTTGATTTGCTTTAAATAAAACCAGTAACTGAAGAGCTGCACAGTCTGGAGACCAACTCTGTTCCCTGGGGTCAGTGGGACCCCACTGTGCTGCCCTGGGTGGAAATGACCCCGTGGGTGGGAAAGACCTGCAGGGGGTTTGGGTGAGGACGGGGCAGTGACACAAAACCCGAAGAGAAGCTCCTTGCCCGGGTCCTTTCAGGTCGCCTTTGGCCATTTGATCCAGGGGGGCCCAAAGTCCCCAGAGAGGCTCATGCCAGGCTCCTGGGATGCTCTGCTGCTGCTCGGGGATCCTGGGGTGCTGCCCATGGCTCAGGGATGTCCATGGAGAACAGGCAGGAGCTGGGGGCAGTGGTGGGTTGGATCCCCTTGGGTGTCCCTGGATCCAGTGTCACGGAGCCCCTCGGCCGCCCCGGCCTCAGTCGCGCCTCTTGCCCTCCTTGGCCCTGCCATCCTTGCCCGGAGCTGATTCCCAGGGTTTCCTGCCCTTCTGCTGCTTCCAGTCCCTCTTGGGGCTCTCCCGGCCGCCGTCAGCCCTGCTGGGACGGCCCTTCCCTCCCTCCCTCCTGGGCTCATCCCGCTCCCGCCGGCTCTCCTTCCGCTCCTTCCGCTCCTTCCTCTCCTTCCTCTCCCGGTCCCGTTTCTTCTGGGGCTGCTGCTCGGGGTCCCTGGGGGTCCTGGGGGCTCTGCCAGGTTTGTCCCCTGGTGTCCTGTCCTTGGCTCGTGCCTCTCTCCGGCTGCTGCGCTCTGCATGGGTGGCACGGCCTTCCTGGGCCTTCCTCTCCTTCTTCTCCTTTTTCTTCTTCTCCTTCTCCTCCTCTTCCTCCTGCTCCTCCTCCTCCTCCTCCTTCTCCTCCTCCTTCTCCTCTTTCTCCTCCTTTTCTTCCCTGTCCTCCTCCTGCTTTTCCTCCTCCTCTTCCTCCTTCTCCACCTTCTTCTCCTGCTTCTCCTGGCTCTTCTTCACCTCTGTTGCAGCTGGTGGCACCTCGGGGACATCTGTGGGTTCTTCATCCTTGTCTTCATCCTCACCCTTATCCTCAGCTTCATCTTTGTCCTCATCCTTGTCCTCATCCTCTGGAGTCGCGCGGCCAAACCACTTCTTGAAGATCCAGGGTTCTGCCTGTGTGGGGACAGAGGGAACCAGGACGTGATGACGCAGCCCTGGGGCCTGGGACCCTCCTCCATCCCTCCCCCAGGGATAAGATGCTCCCCCTGCAGGAGGTGCCCCTGGCCCCGTACCAGGTTGCTGTCGGCTTCACTGTCATCCTCCTCCTCCTCCTCCTCCTCCTCCTCTCCACCCTCCAACGCGCTGCTCTCCAGTGGGACAGGACGGTCTGTCCCCACCTCTGGGACCTCCTCCTTGGGGCTCAGCACCTCTGAGAGGGGAGAGGGACAGGCCATGGATGTTTGGGTGGGATGTCCCAGGCATGGGCCACCCCGCCCTGGATGTGGCCCCATATCAGGCTGGATCTGTGGGACTGGGACAACACGGAGCTCAGAACCCACCGGGAAGGGGAGGAGGTGGTGGTGGAGGCTCCTGCCGGCCTCGGGTGATCCCCTCCTTGGAACATGGTGCTGGAAGAGAAGAGGGGAGAGAGGCAGGGGGTGGCAGCAGAGTCTGGCCGCCCTGTCCCCCTCCCTGCAGCCCCAGCTCACCTTGGAGCACCTGGAAGGTGACACTGAGCAGGGCCACCACGGAGGCCACCAGGATGCACTTGTTGAGGGTGAGCCCTTCCCAGAGCAGCGGCTCCTCCGAGGGCTCCAGGCTGGGGGGCTCTGCCTTGCTCTGCACCGGGAGGCTCCTGGGCACTGGGGACCCCCCAAGGAAAACAGAGTTAATGGGAGAACTGGGAAGGGACAAAGGGATCTGAGATGGGGTGGGAAGGGGTCTCGACATCCTCCTGCACAGCCCACCCTGGGCAGGGACAGGAGCAGGGACAAGAGCAGGGGCAAGGGAAGGGGCATGGAAAAGGACAGGAGCAGGACAGGGACAGGGATGAGGACACAGGAAAAGGCAGGAGCAGGGACAGGGACACCAGCAGGGGCAAGGGAAGGGGCAGGGAAGGGTAAGGGTTAGGGTTAGGGTTAGGGTTAGGGTTAGGGTTAGGGTTGGGGTTAGGATTGGGGTTAGGGTTAGGGCTAGGGTTAGGGTTGGGGTTAAGGAGCTCCCTGCCCTGCTCCTGCCAAGTGTTTGCACTGCAGGACCGGGGGAGAAGAGTGTCCCAGGGGGCTGAGCCCGAGGGGTCTGGGTTACAGTGGCATCTGAGTATCCTGGGGATCACTCTGGGAAAACCTCTACCCGTGTTCCCCCTCCAGTAATAAATCTGGGCAGGATGGTGAGGAGGAGGAGGAGGATGAGGGGGATTTGCCAGGTGGCTGAGAAGCTCCATGTCCCTGAGCTGCCAGGGGACCGTGGAGAGCAGAGCTCCTCCCGTGGCCAGACCGGCTGGGAACACGGGATTGCTCCACCTGAGGCCATGGTGGCCATCCCGGTGCAGGGAATTTCCAGGGAGTCTTCCCCACGCACCTACCTGGAGGTGCTGCTTTGGCTCCCACCTTCTCCACCCGCTTCCTCTCCGCTGCTTTCCTGTCCCCTCCGAGCGGCGCTGGCTCTGGCATGCTCAGCTCAGTTCAGCTGGGCTCAGCTCAGTTCAGCTAGGCTCACCTCAGCTCGGCTCAGCTCGGCTCAGGCTGCTCCGGGTCCTGCTCACTCACCAACCGGGGACTCCCCTCCTCTAGTCCCTGCGGGGAGGGGGGACGTGGCTGGGCGGGCTGGGGGGGCACGGGGCGGGTCTGGGCCCCCCCAGCGCACGGGAGAAAGCCCCCGACCCTGTGTCCCTTCCCAGCCCCTTCGCCACCCCCTGCAACTCCTTTGCTCCTCCCGGTCCCTTTTCCACCCCTCCCGGTCCCTTTTCCGCCCCTCTCGGTCCTGTTGCCATCCCCCCAGTCCCTTTGCCTGCTCACACTCGGAGTTCCCACACTCTCCTTGTCCCCGGGGCTCAGCTGCTCCTGCCGCCAGCCCCGAGCGGCACCGACCCGGCTCGTCACTGCCGTGTTCCCTCAGCAGCCTTAAAACCAAATTGGCGTTTATTTTTTATCTGCTAAGCTGGACTTAGCCCCGAGCCGGCCCTGGCACACGCGGGTGGGCTGGTGCCCGTGGACCCCCGGGCTGTGCTTGGGGAATCCCCCCCAGCGCTGGGGGCCGGGTTTGGGCTGCGGGGTTGCAGCATCCACCGAGGGCAGTGTGGGGGATCCGGGATCCAGGATCCGGGGGGGATCCCGGCAGGGTCGCTGTGCCGGGAGGGGAGGGAGCCGCGCTGGGGTCTGTGCTCGGCGCTGGGTGGGGTTTGGTGGCCGGCGTTGGGTCCCGGTTGGTGCCAGCGGCACCCAGAGCTGCCCATGGGCACGGATCAGTGACAGCGACAGCTGAGGGACCTCGGGCAGCCCCGGCACGGACGTGCCGCACACCCCGCAGAGCCTTCCCGGCTGGAATGCCGTGGGACAGCCCCTGCTCATCCCCCTGCCCTGCCCTGGCACGGGGGTCCCCCCTGGCACCCTCGCCCCACATTTTGGGCACTTACATGAGCTCCTGCTCTCCTGTTGCTGTCGCTGTTCACCCCAGTGTTGGCATCTGGCAAAGACAAGCACAAAGAGGGGCACTGGGTGACAAATTCGGGGAGGTGGGAACTGCCAGGGGTAGGGGAGTGTCGGCACCTCGATGCCACCCCCTGGCCTGCAGAGAGGGCACATCACAGCCACGTTTCCCCCATTAGTGCTGCAGAAACCCCTCGGCCATCGAGGCAGTGCTGGGGAGCTCAGGGTGTAACAGGAGCACTGGGCAGGTCGGGCACTCTGAGCCCCGAAATCCTGGACATCCCTGTGAGCTGCAGCTGAGGGGACAGTGACCACCTGCCAAGGCACACGGGGGGATGAACAACCCAGAGAGTGCCCGGGCACCCTGAAATTGTGTCTGGAGGCTTCACAGAAGGAGAAGTTCCAGGTACTGTGGAGCAACCAGACCTGACAGAAGAGCTCAAGACACCCCAGAGGATCACAAAGCTCTGGGATGACTCTTGGGGTTTTCCCAGCTGTGAAGTGGGAGAGAAAACTGGAAGGTCCCCAGAGCCCTGAAACAAAGCAAGGCTGGGGAGTGTGTTGGGCTCCTCAGGGTTCTCTGCCCTGTGTGAGCTACAGGGCTGAGGAGGAACCAGCAAACCCCATCACCCCTCAACCCTCCTGGCAGCTCCAAGTCCAGCCCTTACTCTGCTGGCATTTGGGTGCCACTTCCTGCCAAGCCCTCACCAGAAGGAGATTTTTTTTTTGCCCCCTTTGAGATGCTTTTAGTTTATTTTCCCCTTTTGGAACACTGAGAAGAAATACCAGTTCTCAGGATGACATCTAAGATTCAATACTGGGAGCAAAACAGATAAATAAGAGGAAAACTTCTGGCCAAGGACCAAAGATCTGAAAGATCTTTGCTTTCAAGAGGAAATAAAGAGAAATAAATAAATAAATAAATAAATAAATAAAATAAATAGATAAATAAGTCAGTCTTTGGTTTTGTTTGAGTGATGGTGAGTCTGGTCCTTTCTGTGCTGGGAAGGGCTGGAGCTTCCCCAGGACTCTCGTGGTGGCTACAGGGGGTTCCCAGACCCAGAGAAAGCACAAAGATGCAGAATTTTTCCTCAAAGAGTTTTTCTTCCATGTTTTTGAGCTTCACATCCATTCACACAGGTTTAGAACAGGTTTAGAGCCCAGCTGAGTGTGAGAGAGACTGAGGAGGGCACAACCTCCTCTGCTCCTTGGGTACAGCTGGTGTTCCCATGGAGTTGGTGCCACAGGGATGCCCCTCAATGCCCAAGGTCACCCTGTGATTTCACACCACCACAAAGAGCCTCCTGTGCCAGGCTGAGCCCTCTCCTGCAGAGCCTCCCACACCCTGGCAGCGGCACTGGCACAGCCACGGCCATGGTTGGCAGCTCAAGGTGAGAACAAGAGACCTCTTCTCTCACCCCTCCTTGGTCGTCTCTGAGCATTCTCTGCCCACCCAACAGCTCATTGGTGGCCTCAGGGCATCCCAAATCTTCCTCCAGCCCCACATGGGGACCTGCTGCCACCTCACATCAAGGGACTCTCATTGAACTCGAGTGGGGCAGCACCAGTGCCATCCCCACCACACTCTGCAGGGCTGCCCAGTGCCATCCCACCACACCCTGTGGGGCTGCCCAGCCCTCAGCTGAGCCCAGCTCCTGGCACAGGGTGCCAGGCTCTTCCCACACCTCCACCTCTTGGGCCTCCCCCAGATGGAGGAGCCCAAACAGCCTCCAGACTGGGGGGCATTGGCTGTTCCTCCCCAGAGGTGTTCACTCTCCCCAGAGCTGCCCAGATCCATGCCCGGGGCCATCCCTTCGGACAGGACATGGAGCTCCAACTGCTGGAAGGAGCTGGAGGCAGTTCAGGCTCTACAGCCCATGCAGGGACCCATCACCAGCCAGGATGGGCCGTGGCACCTGCAGGAACAGCCTTCCCGAGGCTGGATCCCGCGGGACCAGCTCAGAGCTGGGGATCCAAGAACAGTCAGTGCCCAGGCCAGGCAGGGCAGGGATGGACACCAATACCAGGGATGGACACCAAAATGCCAGGGATGGACACCAGTGCCAGGGATGGGCACCAATGCCAGGGATGGACACCAATGCCAGGGACATTTTGCCCATGGCAAGGTTGGTCATCCACAGCCCCCAGGTCCAGCTCCAGCCCTTGGTTCCCCCTGACCCCGCAGAGGGAACCTCCTCCACACCTGCCCGACCATCCATCCCGGTCACTGCTCACACCAGCCCCTCTCTTCAGTGCCCCAAATCGCAGCCGCTCAACAATCAGCTCTGCTCCTCTGCCGCCGGGACTTCTCCCCCCCGAGCTCCCGGGGGTGCCTTTTACCGCTGACTCACATCAAAGAAACTTCCCAAAATAGCCGCCCCGCCCGCCCCTCTGTCCCCGCTCACACTCACCCGGCAGCGCCGGGACGGGCCCCGGGGGTCCTAAATTCCCCCGGCCTGGGGTGGGTGATGCCCGCGGGTGCCCCTCGAGCACCGTGAGGGTCAAAGCCCCCAGAGTCGTACCTGGGGTGCCCAGCGCTGCCTCCTCCTCGCCGGCAGCCCCGGGCTGGCCCCGCTCCGCTAATGAACAGCGACAGCTGCCCAAGGAGCAAAATAGCGCCCAATCGCTGCTGCCTCGAGAGCGCGGCTCGGCCCCGGCCCCGGGCAGGGGAGCTCCCCCGGGCACCGGGGTGCGGGGGGAGGCTCCAAAGGGCACTGGGATGGGGCTCGTCCCTCTGGGAGCGCCCCGGGGGTCTCTGAGCCCGGGATGGAGGGATGCAGAGGTGGGTCAGAGACCTGCCGGGCACGGGGGAGATGGAGAGAGAGGAGGAGAAATCCCCTGGGAGCAGCAGGGTTCAAACAACCCTGGGGAAAACCTCTGGCCCCTGCCGTGTCCCTGTTCCTGCAGCCACGTCCCCAGGGAGCCCTGACACAGCCACAGACCGGTGGGAGGGGGGACGTCCCGTCCCACCCATTCCCAGGATGGAGCCAGGACACAAAGCATCTCATCCAGGAGCTGCAAAGGACCCTCTGGAACTCTGAGCCCCTGTTTGCCCCCCAGGCCGGGGGCTCTGAGCCAGCTGTGGGAGGGATGGAGGGATGGATGGATGGGGGGATGGATGGAGGGATGGATGGATTGGGGGATGGATGGAGGGATGGTTGGAGGTGCTGGGGATGTAGAGGAAGATCAGAAACCTGACAGATAGGTTTCTGTCTCCTGGAGAGAGAGGAGGAGAAATCCCCTGGGACCAGCAGGGCTCACACAACCCTGGGGAAAACCAGTTTTTGCCCTCCAGCCCCTCTGATATCCCTGTTCCTCCAGTCACATCCCCAGGAGCCACAGTCACAGGCAGGTGGGGAGGGGGATGTCCCATCCCACCCATTCCCAGGAGATGAAACATCTCCTCTGGGGAGCTGCAAAGGCCTCCTGGGCTCTGGCCCTGCCTGTGGGAGGTTCCCAGAGCCCCCAGCTCGGCACAGGCAGAAACAGCCAGGGCAGGAGCTCCTGTGCCAGGGATGTGGTGCAGCAGTGATTGCTCCCAGGGTGGGATATTCTGGGTGCATCCTGCTTTGGGGACATGGAGCTGATGTTCTAAAAAGGCTTCATGTTTAAAAAAACCCCAACCCTGAGGTTGTGGTGTCTCACACCTGCAATATTGACTTTTTCCTCCGGCAGAGGTGGGAAAGGTCCTTGACTGCAAGATCCAAAGGAGGAATAAAGCAGGCACTGCCTCTCCCAGGGCTCTGCCGAGGTTGGGTCATGGCCCTGCTTTAGGACCAGGACCAGCTCCAGGAGCTCAGGAGCAGCCTCTGCTTTCCAGGGTAGGGACTGCCCCTCCCTGGCAGGGACAGGACTGGGCTGCTGTGTGATAAACAATGTGCCCTGGAAGCTGGCAGGATGGATGGAGGAGGGATGGAGGAATCCTCTGGGACCAGCAGTGCTCAGACAACCCTGGTGAAAACCACCCAGCCCCCCCAGCAGCCAGGGCAGCTTTCCCAGCTGTATTCCCACTCCAGTAGGGTTGTTAAAGCCTGTTTGCTTTACAGGGACATAATGAAAGCAGAAAATCATCAACAGGCCAAATAAAAATCCCTTTTTCTCCCAGCTAATCACGCTTCCCATCGTGCTCCCATCCTGCCTCCCATGGGTGAGCTGCTCCTTCCAGGAAAGATCCCAGGGGCTGCCCAAGCTCTGTCTGCACACAGGGAGCTCAGGCAAAACATCCTTCCACTGCATCGCAAATGGAGCCACAGGATGCAGAGCTCTCCTCACCCTTTCCAGGACCTTTCAACACCCTTTTCCCGCAGCAGGGAGGGACCAGGAGTGTTTTTGCCTTTACATGTTTAGCTCAGAGCAGTTCCCTGCTGAGCTGCAAAGCCTCCACCTCCATCCCATAGTTTATCCCAGGCAGATGGAGGAAAGAGATTCCCAGAGGCAAATTCTTTCCTAATCCCTTGAAACCCCCCCAAATCCCAGCTTTTCCCTTGCCCTGAGACTGATAAAAGTGTCTCTGGGAGGGGGGAAACATGATCTGGCTGTGAGAGCTGCTGGTGGAAGGGCTGAGGAGGGCAGGGGAGCAGCTTCCAGGCTAAATATTGACTCCCAGGTTTGATGACACAGCCTCTTTTCCCTGGCTTTTCCAGCTTTCCCCTGGCCTTGGAATTACACAGAGCACCAGCCAGCCCCAAGGCCCTGCCATGCCCTCCCTGTGGATCATGGGCCTGGAAAGCATCG